>NW_021680769.1:84717-87829 GCF_001412515.2 Diachasma alloeum
CTGTGGGTCTATAGGGACTGAAGAGAAACGTCAACACTACCACTCCCTGTCCTCATCGGACTCCCCGAACAGCGACACCTGGGCCAACTCCTCGTCCTCGGTGTCCCAATCGTCGCGCTCGCGACGCTCCTCTTCCAGCCAGCTAACCAGGCGATCCTGGGTATAATCGGCTGGCTCGATAAGCATCGGGAATGGTCCATCCCTCTGCCACCATCCCAGCTGGGGTGATCCACTGAGACCCCGGTGCCGAGTATCATTCTCCAAATGCTCAGCTGAGAGAATGAGAGGTTGCTCTACCCGAAGAGACCACCGGCGGTCCGAGGATCGGGGGTCCAGTCCGTCATATCCGTCCCGCAACTCGTACGGGTCCGGGTCTGCCTCGATGGCGATGGGGTCCCTGTTGAACCCCCTGGGCAGGGTGGACCAATCATGGTCATCAGTGACCGAACACGATGACGACGTGTCCGAGGAGGGTGTGGCGGGATGCGATGGTTTTGGGATATACCCGCTGGTGGATGGTGTCGGCTCGTCCTGGGGGGTGACGGTGCTAGTGGGGGGTACAAAGATTTTCCCCGTCGCACGCATGATTACACACACACATCACAAAAAAATACCCACTCTATCACACACACACACACACACACACCCAATAATCCAAATGTTTGACGATAATTGAGATCTTGTCACGGCCGCGCTTCACTGAGGACTGACAAAATGATTATATGGTTTGGGGAGACAGCCGTTGAGTTGGTGACTCACCCTGGAACAATGTGCTGACCATGCAGTTTTGCACGTGCACTTTGTNTTTTGCGATATACCCGCTGGTGGATGGTGTCGGCTCGTCCTGGGGGGTGACGGTGCTAGTGGGGGGTACAAAGATTTTCCCCGTCACACGCATGATTACACACACACATCACAAAAAAATACCCACTCTATCACACACACACACACACACACACCCAATAATCCAAATGTTTGACGATAATTGAGATCTTGTCACGGCCGCGCTTCACTGAGGACTGACAAAATGATTATATGGTTTGGGGAGACAGCCGTTGAGTTGGTTACTCACCCTGGAACAATGTGCTGACCATGCAGTTTTGCACGTGCACTCTGTGACATCTTCTCCACCGTAACACACACTAGCTCTTGAAGGTCAGACTAGCCGTCTCCACATGTGCTTACCTTGCAAATCTGACATCTGCAGAGACGAGTTGATACCATTCTCTTTCTTATAAGAATATTCTCGTCATTTAATTTTAACAACTTTATTTCTAATCAAGCCGATGATTAACAATCGCGTAAAAAATGTAAATAGTTATTTCCCATGGTTGATATATCTAAATACACAAAACAAATTATTACACTCTAAAAATAAAATCATATACATTATAATTGGTAATTATTGTGACACGGAGAGAGCTTGGGCATTTTTCGAGGCCTGCCGCACCTCCTCTTCGCTGCATCGTCAGGTGTCACCGGCCACACCCTCTTCAAAGGCGGTGGTGACAATGGACGCTCCCTCTCTAGCTCCTCTTCCAGACCCCTGACGCATGACGCACACCTTTCCCTTGGTGCACACCGCTTCAATTTTGGCAATTTGGAGTCAAGAATCTGTTGCTTGGTTAGGCGTGGTAAAGAAACCCAGCACGGTTTCACACAGGGCAAATCAATAGGACATTCATCGGCAAAATAAACGTACAATCATGAATCACTTTCACGGATTTCTCTCCAAACTTTTGAACCTTACCATTCCCAATCGCTAACTGATGATCCTCGATCTCATCTACCCCTTCACGTATGACGTCACCGTCATAATACTCGATTTCATACGCTCCTCCGGTATTACCGCACGGCCAGTTATCATGCGCGACGGTATTCATNACTTTCACGGATTTCTCTCCAAACTTTTGAACCTTACCATTCCCAATCGCTAACTGATGATCCTCGATCTCATCTACCCCTTCACGTATGACGTCACCGTCATAATACTCGATTTCATACGCTCCTCCGGTATTACCGCACGGCCCGTTATCATGCGCGACGGTATTCATCCTTCTTTGTCCAATTTCACTGTAGCTATGGAGCATGAACGCACAGCCACGCGGGTATTGAAAATTTTTGCTAATCACACGCATTTTTTTAAGGGTGGTATGGAAACAATTACTCTATATTGTCCCTTATATCACGTCTTAACTCTCGAATCGAAGCCTTTAAACTTGCTTTTTGTATCGAATAGTGTTCCGTCGCACGTAATATATGTTCACGACCGCTGTTAAGGGCTCTTTCAAGTTCCTCCACTACCGCTTCAATGGGTACCTCCTCGTTATTAAACCGGAAATTTCACTTTTTTGTCGTTGAGTCAGCCTCGCATTGCTCAACCACACACCTTCCTCTTCTTCGTAGCCTCAAAGATCTCCGTGTTGTCCCCAAATCCATAAAAAAAAAATGTGACAGGCAGAGAACAGTATACCACCGAATCTGATGAACGTCTAAATGGCCGACCTACGCGAAGACGTCTCTTAGTACCACGAGTTCCTCAAATTTGAGGTGTCAGCAAAAAACGTGTCAATTCTTTTTCTCTATCTTTTAATCCACGTAAACAGAAAAAGTGATATGCCTATGCATCATCACCCACGACAAATATAATGAAGACGTTGAGAGGACGCATGGGAGGTTTGGATAATGAATATACTATAGGCAAAAAACATTTTTCTTCATATATATATATATATATATATATATTGTAACGAACATGTGGGGATGTTCGTTAGGAACACTAAAAACGATCTGTAAACAGCGAGACTCCTACAACGTTGAATTAAAATCCGTGAGTAAGAATCCAAGAGCGAGAGAGTGAGAGCCCCTTATCCACTTCCGAGTGGCTTATTTTCGGTTAAAGTTATCGGTTCCGTTTATTAGTAAGGATTAGTAATTACGCGTCTTTGAGGGCCCAGAAAAATTATCGTGAAGAAGGGCCAACATTATAGAGTCATCCGGTTCGTTTTATGGGGTTCACCCTATTGTTAATCTTGCGGGTAATCGAATAGGTCCGGCTGAAATGCCGGCGCTCCAATTTCGTTGGATTTTCAGGGGTTAATTGGTTACGTTT
>NW_021680769.1:88394-90320 GCF_001412515.2 Diachasma alloeum
CCCCCCAACGGTGAGCCTACACTCTTTTGTTTCTTCCCCATTCAGTTATTATTTGGATATTTAGTTGCATTCCCTTGACACGATTAGCTTCTCCCCTTTTATCTGCATTAGAGTCATCCCCTTTTTACGTGTACAAAAGTTGCCTGGCCTTACCCATAACCCTAGATCCAAGTAAAAGGCATTTCAAGCGTCTTACGACGATCTATCATGTAAATTAATAGAAATATAGATATTTAGTTAATTTTATCCCTCATTTGTCCTCATTATTTAATTGCCCTAAATCCCCCTTTTTAGGAAATAATATTAATTAAATATTGAGCGGTCACAGTATATACCCATTTATTACACAATCAGTTTTTATGGATGACGTATATATAATTACATTTCTTTATATATGAATTCGCATGGGTGATACAGACCCTCCAGAAGACGTATAGATAAACGACCCTCTACAAGCAATGTCTGATGATAGATGTATTCTGCGTGATCGTCCAAAAGTGCTGCAGATACACGTGCGGGGAGGAAAACATCATGCTCAGCACCCAGAGTAGCTACGATTCTTCTACCATATTTGGTGTTGACANTATATATATATGTATATGTATATACCCATTTATTACAGAATCAGTTTTTATGGATGAAGTATATATAATTACATTTCTTTATATATGAATTCGCATGGGTGATACAGACCCTCCAGAAGACGTATAGATAAACGACCCTCTACAAGCAATGTCTGATGATAGATGTATTCTGCGTGATCGTCCAAAAGTGCTGCAGATACACGTGCGGGGAGGAAAACATCATGCTCAGCACCCAGAGTAGCTACGATTCTTCTACCATATTTGGTGTTGACACTTTTGAATGCAGTAATCTGATAATCCACACCCAGAGTTAGATCATCAATCCTTTTAACGGGGAGAGTCTCGCATCGGGCGATTTTGTTGATACTTCTCTTAGCCATTTTTTTCAAAAGGATCTTTTGTAATAAAAAATGAACACAAATTGATATCATAAAATGGAAACAATCTTATGAACGAAACTTGCAAATTAATTACATACCTCTATTTCTCCAAATCTCGCAGGAAACTCAGCCACGGATACACAACAACTGTTGGCGGGGTACTGATAATTCTTGGGAATTCCTCAAATATATACTATTCACACTTATTACCCCCTCCCCACGGTTCTACCAATCATGTAGTTGTAATTAGGAGATCAGCCAATAGTAGTGGGTGCTTCACTCAGATTGATTCCTTAAAATTTTACGGGTGTTGGCGTTGAGTCATCACAAAAGACACGTGAGTGTAACTCTATCATGACTTTTTTTTTTTTTTTGTCGTCTCCGAGTTGCTGATCAATGCATCACGTGTTATAAGATTTGCAGTTTTGATGGTTTGTCTTTGTCCTACGAGAAATTTACAAAATTTAGTGTCTCCGAGTTGCTGATCGATGCATCACGTGTTATAAAATTTGCAGTTTTGATGGTTTGTCTTTGTCCTAAGAGAAATTTACAAAACTGACAGCTAATGAATCATAAGAAGGCACACGCGTGTAACTCTATCCGTGAATCACCGGTTGTGATTTTCGACGGTTTTCAATTGCTGAGACATGCATCACGTGTTCTAAAAGTTGCAGTTTTGTGTTTGATCCGAAGGACATATTTAGAAAACTGATATGCTATTGCAACTCTTTCGAAGCCTTATATTTCTGCGAATACCCGTTTGAATTCGTCACTCGTAGTCTTTACGTTTGAAAGAGAGCATCATACGAAATGGACACAATGGAGCGCGAAGATTATCGAAAAAATAGGCGATATCTGTATTTCTTAACAGAGTTGATTGAGTTCATTTGCGACAGAGTACCGCCATATCAGGAATTCTTTTTTGATCAACGAACGAAATTTTGGGATAGTTTATCTCGTGC
>NW_021680769.1:90724-93506 GCF_001412515.2 Diachasma alloeum
CATGTAACTGCGACATGTCAACCTCACGATCACGTCGGGTTTTCAATCAATTTCGATAGATTAAATCACGGTCCTGTCTGGTCACGTTTCCGCGATGCACGTAATTGTAGTGCTAATGATTTGTGGACCATCGTCAAAGGTATTTCACAGAGTACAGGCGGACTAACCACGTCAGATAATATTGTGGTTACAGCGGCAATAGTCAGTGGTGTTGAAGGTTCAGGGCAAAAAAAACTCACGCATGAAAACATTTTCAAACGATCTATCCTATCTATTTCGAACATTGATAATCTTTGCTTACCGCGTTCTCTAGTTGTTGCTCAGCTCCATGCTGAACGTGGAGAAATTCGAACGGGTGACGTACACAGGCGATGGAAAGCAATCATTAATAAGACTCGTGATACTCAGCGGAAAGAGGCAGTGAAATTAATGCAACTTAGCGGTGCCACGACCCCCCGAAACGGTAGTGGAATCACAGAACTCCATGCATTTCAAAATTACTATCTTCAACGAAAGACAGCCATCGTAGTCTATGAATTTTTAACTTTTGGCAAAGGCGGTTTGCCTGTCTTTGATGGTCGTCAGAGGGTTAAAGAAAGATATGGGGAGGTTAAACATACTTTATTCATTTTATATTACGAACGCACAAACCATTTCCAACCGATTCTCAACTTACAAGGAGCTATTGCAGGCCGCGGTTTCTGTGAGGTGTGTAACAGAACATTCACAGATAACATTGAGCACCGATGCCCTGGGAAATGTCCTAGGTGCAAGGGTGAGACGATCTGTCAAAGCCTGCAGCGTATAGTTTGCAATGTCTGTAACCGATGGTTTTTTAATCAGCAATGTCTTGAAAGACGTTTGGAGAAGGGATCGGGAAAATTAAAAGATAAAAATTCAGACATGAGTGTCTGTGATTCCCTTAAAGTATGTCAACTATGTTTCAGAGTGATTCGGCTAGGGAAACAAAACAAAAAATATGTGTGCGGTATAGTATTTTGTCGAGCGTGCGGGTGTAACGGTGAAATAAATCACCATTGCTATATGCCACCACTGAAGACGCATAAGCAGCAACGAACGATTTTCATATTTTACGATTTTGAGACGCAACAGAATGTCACTGTCCGTAGTGATGCTGATACAAAATTGCACATCCCTAGTTTTGCCATAGTACACAGTGTTGTCACGACAATGACTTAGGTAAAAATTGTCGTAGCTGCGGGAAGCGCGAGTATGTGTTTCAGAATAAACACACGGCAGTTGCCGGGTTAGTGGATATTGCATTTAGCAAGTATCGTTCCAATGACAAAGTAATTTGTATTGCGCACAACGCGCGTAGCTTCGATGCACAATTTGTTTTACGTTATTTAGTCAACATCAAAAGAACACGACTCCCGAGCGTTATTTTAAACGGTACAAAAATAATGCAAATGCGTGTTGGTAACATAATTTTTCTGGATAGCTTGAATTACTTTCACATGCCGTTGTCAGCATTACCCAAATCATTCGGTTTTGATAATGATATAGCCAAAGGGTATTTTCCACACTTCTTCAATGTGCCTGAAAAAATTGATTACGTAGGATAGTTACCAGACTGGAGTTATTTTTCTCCCGACACCATGTTCAAGAAAGACCGCGACAAATTGTTGGAATGGCACAACGAAAAATTAAACGAGAATTACGTTTTCAATTTCAAACACGAGCTAGAATTTTACTGTCGAATGGATGTTACCATTCTGAGACGGGCATGTATCATTTTTCGTGAAATGCTGCTAAAAAAGACAGGTATTTGTCCGTTCACCCAATGTAGTACGATTGCGTCGATCTGTTCTAAAGTTTATAGAACTAATTTTATGCAGTCTGATACAATCGGAATTTTACCGTTGGGCGGTACGTACAGATACACAACTACACAGTCAAAGAAAGCTATATCGTGGTTATTGTTGCAGCAAAGACATTCCGGAAACCGTATTATCCATGCAGGTAACGCTAAAGAATACCGATTGCCATGCGGTATTATGGTCGATGGCTATTGCGAGAATGAAAATCAGCAGAAGTGTGTCTTCCAATTTTACGGATGTTTTTGGCACGGGTGCACGACGTGTTATAAAATAAACAGACATAGGGAGTTACGTGCAGGAGATTTACATGACACCCGGTATGAAAGTACCATGCTGACAGCTAATAAGATTCGCCGTCTCGGGTACACTTTGATAGAAATGTGGGAGTGCACGTTCGATGATCAATTAAAAAATACCGTACAAGACCGCGATTTTGTAAACAATCACCCTTTAATGAAAAATGCAGAATTGAATCCTCGTGATGCTTTCTTTGGCGGCCGTACAGAAAATTATGTCACCCTCTACGATATCGCAAATACAGAAAAGATCAAATATCTTGATGTTACATCTCTGTACCCTTTTGTCAACAAAACTGGTAAATACCCAATAGGACACCCCCAAGTTTACGTGGACGACGAGTCCCAAGTGTTGATAGGTCGTGATAATAATCTTGATAATGTGGAGGGCCTTGTAAAATGCACCGTTGTCGCTCCGTCTGATTTATATCTCCCTGTGCTTCCAATACGTGCTCATGGGCGTTTAATGTTTCCGTTATGTCGTTCATGTTGTGAAACATTGAATCAGGATATTTGTAATCACCAAGACGATGAAGATCGCGAGTTTACAGGTACATGGGTTGTAGACGAATTGCGAAAGGCCATTGAAACCGGTTATCGAATCGTAAAAATATTTGAAATTTATCAATACAAGATCATGACAAC
>NW_021680769.1:93533-94457 GCF_001412515.2 Diachasma alloeum
GTGTTGATAGGTCGTGATAATAATCTTGATAATGTGGAGGGCCTTGTAAAATGCACCGTTGTCGCTCCGTCTGATTTATATCTCCCTGTGCTTCCAATACGTGCTCATGGGCGTTTAATGTTTCCGTTATGTCGTTCATGTTGTGAAACATTGAATCAGGATATTTGTAATCACCAAGACGATGAAGATCGCGAATTTACAGGTACATGGGTTGTAGACGAATTGCGAAAGGCCATTGAAAACGGTTATCGAATCGTAAAAATATTTGAAATTTATCAATACAAGATCGTTCAATACAACCGGGAAAGTAATATAGACGGGTTATTCAACAAATATGTAGACACTTTCTTAAAAGAAAAACAAGAAGCCTCCGACTACCCGCAGGGTTGTTCAACAGATGAAGATAAAGATGCTTATATACAAGAATATTTTGCGAAGGAAGGCATCTTACTCGAGGAAAATAAGATAGAGTGTAATCCAAGGTATAGAGCCGTAGCGAAAATGATTCTCAATGCATTTTGGGGTAAATTTGGGCAGAGAGAGAACTTACCGCAAACTGAAATAATTGCGACAAGGCAAAGATTATTAGAAATGATAAATAACCCTGAACTGGTAATCACAGGGTTGCTTCCCATCAACGAAAAAATGATGTACGTGAATTTTGTATATGAAAATGAGGCGCTTCTACCGACACCCACAGCTAACGTTGTTATTGCGGCCTACACAACAGCACAGGCTCGTCTCAAACTGTACAGTTACTTAGAGAGACTTCAAGAGAGGGTTCTATATTGTGATACAGATTCCATTATATTTGTATCAAAAGACGGTGAGTGGGAACCAGAATGCGGTAAATTTCTCGGTGATTTGACAAATGAGCTAGAAGGTTATGGGGAGGGTAGTTATATCAAGTCTTTTGTATCAGGG
>NW_021680769.1:94559-95451 GCF_001412515.2 Diachasma alloeum
CCGACACAAAATTTTCACGAATTCTTTTGTATTATGCTGAATGGCAACCCACATACATGCAATACTCAAACGCTAATTTAATTGAGTTCCGCGAAAGACTACCACAAATTCAAGATTGNAACTTCAATAACAATCAACATATCAATTATCAAGCTGTCAGAGAAATGGTGACACGCGAAAGGGAGGGTCCGATAGTCTTGTCATACGATGCTATCAGACGCACAGAATTTCATCAGGTAGTAACAAAGAAAGAGTTAAAAATGACTTCTGTTTGTAGCACTAAAAGACAATGTAGAAATGTATATATGACCGTGCTATATGGGTACGTAGCAAACGAATGACGAATAATAAATGAAATATGATGATTGTTTGTCGAGATATATAATCGTGGCGTCAGCATTTTTTATTCAATTTTCCACTTCCACGATATTCGTATTTTCGTCTCGTCTCAGTTTTAGTTGTATTTGCGCCTGAGCAACACCTCATTATGGATATTGTCGTGGATATACAGGGTTATAAAGGACACTATAACCACTTTATAGCAAAGGAAATTGCAGTAGTTGAGCTAAACGGTGATTTGTCTTGGCACTGGCTTCTCAAATCATGTGAACCGTTGAAAATTCCCCATAAACACAGGAAGGAGTATAAGTGGGTAACTACACACTATCACGGAATTGACTGGAGCGTTGGAAACGGTAAATTCAAAGATCTGATGCAAAATCATTTACGTAGTATAGTGCATCGTGCAGACCGTATATTTGTACGGGGTTCTTGCAAAGCGGATTTCATCTGGAAACACACAGCAAAAGAAGTTATAGACCTTACCGAGGAAGAAGACGATTGTCCGTCGTTTCGTAAGATGGAAAAATCTTCAGTTGTATGTGATTACCAT
>NW_021680769.1:95574-96977 GCF_001412515.2 Diachasma alloeum
TCGAACCATACCATTACCGATCTCTTCACAAAAGGTAGTCATCATAAAAATCTCAGTGTAATTTTCATAACACAGAATATATTTCACCAGGGGCGGGGTCAGAGAGATATTTCTCTGAATTCTAATTACATAGTGATTTTCAAGAATCCTCGGGATCGTGCACAAATTCAGCACCTCGCGCGACAAGTTTATCCTGACAACCCCAGGTTTTTACAAGAAGCTTACCTAGACGCTACCTCACGGCCGCATGGTTATATACTGCTGGATCTGAAACAATCAACACCTGAAGATTATCGAGCACGCAGTTCGATCTTTCCAAATGATGAAAAACAGTTCGTGTACGTACCGCGGAAAGGTATAAATCAAAGGTAATAAGACACAGACGTGTCAGTTTTCCTTATACCATGGCGGCGCGAGGTACGCCCAGTAAGAAATTGACAATTGTCCTTCAAGCGCTTTGTCATTTGAATAAAGAACAGCGCCAGGCGTTACTTAGAAAAGCTGATACGGGGTTAATACGTTGTATATGTGAGTGTGCATTAAACATCTTACGCGGTAATATACCAATCGGTAAATCTCAGAAAGATAAATTAAAATCATATAAAAAAGGTGATTTGGCTGTTGGAAAAAAGTGCATATAAAAAAAGAAGAAGATTATCATTCAGAGAGGGGGGTTCCTCCGGCTGCTTCTAGCACCTATACTAGGTACTTTGATTTCAAACCTTATTAGTAAATAGTAGGAGTGAAACAATCAAAAGAGATGGAATATGCGGGGAAAATGATACTTGTTCCAGTAGACAGGATTGGTGCCATTACTGATGACAGGGGTCAGACACTCACGACGTCTGATAACCGTATCACTACGCCAAAAAGTGTACAAACACAGGGAACGACATTGTCACGTCTTGATAATGAAATGAAAGAAATCTTAGAATCGGGTTCATACGCTGATGAACGTGAGAAATGGAACGCATATCAACAGATTTTACAACGTTATCTCAGTTTGGTACACAATTCTCACCAGTTGTCGATGGATACTGAGACTTTTGATAGCCCGAAAGAATCAACCTACCAAAAACATGCTCAAATTTCACCGATTCGGCCACGTTTTTCCAGTTCTCGTGTGTATGATTACACTGACGATAATATTGAATCAAGATCAATAATTGAAAGTGTGCCGAAAAGATACCGAAAGAATGCTGCAGCACTCCTACGCAAACTACAGACAATGCCAAGAGAGGTTATATGTTGGGACGGAGAAGGTGTGATTAGCATCAACGGGTAACTTATCAAGAATTCAAATATAGTAGATCTTATTAATGAGGCCCTGCAGTCACGAAAGGAAAAGATTGCAGTTGGAAGAAAATTATTTGGGAATGTACTAAAATCGTATAATGTTCCTC
>NW_021680769.1:97692-110585 GCF_001412515.2 Diachasma alloeum
TGTACCATTAGATATTGATAATTATAAATACGGGGGAATGAAAATCAAGGTATTTTCACCACCACTTTATATACCATTACTACGCACGAAATTTCAAACAATCGAGATAGATATAAAAGATGAGTATGGGGCACCGATACCATTCGAACACGGAACGTTGACTGNCACCACTTTATATACCATTACTACGCACGAAATTTCAAACGATCGAGATAGATATAAGAGATGAGTATGGAGCACCGATACCATTCGAACACGGAACGTTGACTGTGACACTTAATTTCAAACGCACTGAATAATCACGGATTATGAACACCTACATTTTCGACGAGATTCTACAATCAGGGGGAGGATACAGTACAAGTGACCATGGGGGTATAAGTCGTGTGTACACAGGTAGTGCTAATCAAAAAAGATATGGCATTGGTAGTTTCCTAGGTGGTTTGTTCAGAAGAATACTACCACTACTCAAGCAAGGAGCATCCGCTGTCGGAAGAGAGGCTTTGCGTTCAGGTGTGAATGTCATAGGCAATTTTCTCGAACGTGATATACCTCTGAAAGACTCTCTACGAAGTCGTGCACGGGAATCAGGCGTCAATTTGAAGAGGCGGGCAGAGGAGAAACTTGATACTTTGATGACTGGTTCTGGATATAACGGCTGGAGTATGTTATCATATCCTCATTCTACGATCAACCGTACTCCGCGACAGTCTAAACGCCGCAGGTTAACATCTGGGGGAGCCAAGAAAAAGAAGAAACCGCGAGTGTCGAAAAAACGCAAGAGGAAAAATACGAAGAAGTCTATAAAAATTAGAGGTCGTAAGAAGAAGAAATCACCCAAATTACGAACAGTGGCAGATATTTTCGCTTGAAACATGGCGTTCTTGCATACTCATTCATGTGAGGGTGTGAAAAGTGAACTGGACTTATTTTCTTTACCTCCAACGCAGACAGCCATCGAGTCCTCATACGATGTACACTACAAGCCAATAGCATCACTTGTGGATAACTCACCCATCGAGTTCGATATAGCAGGACAAGGTGATGAGTACTTTGACTTAGCTCATACACAGTTATTTTTACGTGTTACGATACCAACATTAGTGATAGAAAAGAACCCTGTACCTTCGGCTACTATCGGCCCCATCAACAACTTATCACACTCGTTATTCGATCAAGTGGATATTTCCTTCAATCAGAAAGCCGTGACGCCTGCCAATAATGCATATGTTTACCGCGCTTATATAGAAACTCTTCTAAATTATGGCGCCGACGCGAAGAATTCGCACCTGAGTAGTGTGTTGTGGTCAGATGATACAGCTGGTAAGATGGATGACGTCGGTGAAGGTAACAAGGGTTTAAGGGTACGTAGGGCTTATTTAAGTGATGGGAAAACAATCGATCTCACGGGCCATTTACATTGTGATGTGTTCAATCAGGATCGAGCATTGTTAAATGGTGTAAATATTCATATCCGATTGGTTCGTTCAAGAGACAATTTTTGTTTAATGGATAGCACAAATAGTCCATTCACCATTAAAATAACAGAAGCTTCGTTGATCATCCGGAGAATGAAGGTGAGTCCTGGATTATTATTATCCCACCAAAGGGCCTTATCGAAAACAACAGCCAAATACCCTGTTACAAGAGTTGAAGTCAAAAGTGTCTCAATACCATCTGGTGTTCGTGGTCATTCTATAGATAACTTTATAACAGGACAGCTGCCAAAACGCATCATTTTTGGATTTGTCAAGAATCGTGCATTCGTGGGTGATAAAAAATTGAATCCCTTTAACTTTCAACATTTTACTCTGAATCATATATCCTTATATGTGGACGGGCGTCAGATACCATCGAAACCTCTAGAGCCAGAGTTTACTGTGAATAATTTATATGTGGAGTCATACCATTCCATCTTCTCAGGCACTGGTATACATTTTCTGAACGATGGTAATGGTGTTCACCGTGGAGATTACCCTCACGGGTATTATCTCTTCGCATTCGATTTGACACCAGATTTGTCAGCTAATGATAACTCACACTGGAATTTAATACGAAGCGGTAACATGCGCATCGAGGTACGGTTTGATGAAGCTTAGTTTCAACGATCAACGCTGTAATTTATGCTGCGTTTGAAAGTGTCATAGAAATTGACTCAACGAGACAAGTGACCCTGGACTATGCATAGTCATCAAAATATTCGGTATTATGCTCAGCGCATGCGCAGCTATTTTTGCAGTATCAGCAGTTTTCTGAAACAATGGATTTGAATCGCTGTTCAACTGTACAGTTGTGTATGAATATTCAACGTAGAAGGTTGAAAGGAGAGCATAGCAATGGCCTGCAGTAATTCAGATTCGGCAGCAATTATTCATTACGAGGGTTTCATCGGAATCCACGGTACATTCGTTCCAAAAGAAGTGGCGGTGACCTCCACATCCTTCGACATGATAGGACATTGGGTAATTTGTCCTGAATACCAGTATTCTGCGATTCCACCTAATATTCAGAGGATGAACAATCAACTTACAATCACACGTCACGGTATAGATTGGTATGAAGGAGAAGCATCTTCTAAATATGTCTATGCAGTATTACGAGCCGTTACCAAAGGAATAAAATACGTGTATACCTATGGTTGTGAGCAAACGAAATTCACTGCTGCCCTTCTTACCCGAGATGTTATCAATTTGAAGGGCCATATCAGATCGCCACTATTCGCTTGTACACCAGTAGCTGTTCCTTCATGCCTCATACATAGTACATTGAATCACAGAACCTTTATATGTGCTATGCGCCGAGTCCTTCAAATCAAAGCGTGGTTGACTTCGAACGAGGAAGGATTAAAAAGTTTATTCAAAGAGAAATTTCCTGCTGATGAACACAGTACAGATTCTAGAAGCCCTACAGTATATATCGAATCATACAGTCGGTGTATATCGAACGGACAAGATCCCATCGGCGTGGACGAAACCGACTGCAATAGTAGCGAACACACATGACCACACCCAACCGGGAGAACACTGGATCGCCATGTACGTTGATCGAAATGGTAGAGGATGGTACTTCGACAGCTTCGGACTACCTCCCATCGTGCCCCAGCACGCTGCAAGGCTCCGAAAGATCTGTAACCTCTTCAGGTGCAGCATCCGGTAGCTCCAGCATGATGACTCCAGTGTATGTGGACAATACTGTGTACTTTTTCTGCATTGTATGGCTATGTTTGCTACACCTGAGAAGTTCAATTCGTTATTCACCGATCGATTCATATCTAATGATCGTCTATTGCGTGAATATCATGATGCATTTATGAAGAAAAAACGTAATAGTGTCCCCGAGGGCAAGTTATTTAGTGGCCGTGGTTATAATTGTATGTCGTGGAATCAAAAATGTAAGTAATTTATAAGAAAAATATGTAATTCATGGGGACATTATTTTGGGGGAAATATACATGGAATGAATAACTAAAATTCTGTGTTTTTTATTTCCCCTGTATGATAGCTGCTATGACGCACCCACAGCATTCACAGTCACTCCCACCCCACCACTCGCCCGCGTCGGAGTCGTGCTACTCTGACCGGTGCAGTGGTGGGGTCGGAGTGACTGTGGGTGGGGGGCGCCATAGTAGTTCCCATACTACTTATGCCTGGCTTAAATCTAAGGTAGTTATGTAGTGAGCTTGTCGCAATTCGTCCAGTATGCCAGACATATTAGGAATGGGATACGCATCGCGCTTGGTCACGACGTTAACCTTGCGGAAATCGATGCAAAAACGATATTTCCCATTCGGTTTTTTCACCATGACTACGGGGCTGGACCAGTCACTTTTGGGCGGCTCAATTATGTCCGTCTCTAACATGGTATCTACCTCCTTCCACATGACGTCCCTTAGCTTTGGCGTAACGTGATACGGTCTCTGAGCGATCGGCTGACTGTCACCGACGTCAATGTGGTGCAACGTAAGAGAGGTAACCCCGACTGCGCCTGTTGGAGGCGGCGGGATGTTCTGATCGAGAACATCTTGAAGACGCGCGGTCTCGTCGTTTTCTAACGTACGGAGCCCGCAACACATGATTACTCGATTGGTACTCTCGACCGGTGTGAAAGGGAACCGTTCTTCGGGTTTATCTCGATAGAACCAGTCTTGATCGAAAAAATCAATAACGATTCGCGCGGCGAGCAGGAAAGATAGGCCTAATATGAAGTCTTCCGCTAGCTTTGGAAAGAGGTACGCTAAGGCAGTGATCGTGCGTCCCCCGAGTTTTCCATCGAATTTTGTCATGGAATCTACATGTTCCACTTGACTCGCGGCGCAGATAATGCGTTTTGGAGGTACCGGTAACGAAGGTAGCTTAGCATGATTAAATAGCTTGATGCCGGCTGGGCCAGCGAAGGTCCTTGAAGCACCGGAATCAACTGAGGCATGGATTGTTTTTCCACAGATTTCGATCTCAATACGGAAAGATAGCGGCTTATTGTCTGAAGTAGCGTTAACGAAAATGTCTTCAGTAGGTAGCTCTTCTGGGGCAGTCAAATCTATGGGATTCGTACCCGTCTGAGTGAGTTCAACTGGTTTAGGTAGCGTTTGTTCCAGGTAGCGTTCACTCAAAGGTAGTCGACTTTCGATGGCGCATAATCCGCAACATAAGGGAGCTTGATGAGATAACTTGACTGGTGCCGGGGGTTTCACCGGAAGAGACGTCTGTACCGGCGAATGATGTCTCAGTGAACGTTTCCCGAGTTCCCCCCCTGATTCTGACAGGTAGCAGATGCACAATGTGTGCAGTTAGTCGAGGAAACGCCCGACTTGCCACATTTGTAGCAGAAATATCGACGAGGGCCAGTACAATCTCGATGTCTGTGCCCAACCTTACTACAATTCCAACAAAATATTTCTCCCATCAGGAGTCCGGATAGTGGGTCTGCGAGGTCATTCGCTGAATTTTCTTCAACTTCTTCCACTTGGTAGATCTGCGCGGGTTGGGGAACTTGAGAAGTAGGTGGAATGCTATCATCTGAGGGAGCATGTACCAGCTGTCTAGCCTGATTAGGTAGCTGCTGAGAAGATAACTATTGGTAGGACAACGGCTGAGAAGGTAACTGTTGCAAAGGTAACTGTCGATAGGGCCACGACTGAGAAGGTAGCTGATGCGACGGTAACAGTTGAAAAGCTGTTGGTTGGGGAGATATCTGCTGAAAAGGTAGCAACTTTCGAGTGAAAGTCCTGGAAGGGCCTTGACGAGAAGATAGCTGGGGATTACGCCCGAATGTCTTACGTCGTGATTCTATGGCTACATCCAGGATTTCATCCTCCTCATAACCAACGTCATCTTGTTCGGAGTAGGGAGCTTCATCACTGGGTACTTCACCCAACGCGTAGGTTTTAAATGTTTTATTGGGGTTCCATCCACGGCGCATGGATAGCTTGGAGGTAACTTGAGCGGGACGGTACGCAAAACTAGGACAGAGTGATTCTTCTGGCCGTGGAGGTGGTTTACGCTGACCTTCGCTCTCCAGAATCTTTTCGTACATTGTAACTTTGCGCTCTAGTAGTTCTACGGTCACGGGGAGTTCGGGAATTTGAGCCTTGTATCTGAACAATAAGTTCCAGTTATCATAGCGGACTCGTTCGGTTTCGGGCCATGGGGGTCTGGTCCTCTAGAACACCCCTTTCATGCACGCAAAGTAGTGCCTAACTCATTCGTACTCTCTCATAATACGGGCAGTAATTTCATTACGGAGCGCAATTTGGTATTCGGCATCCGCGAAGTAGGTTCGAAGCTTTTCTTGCATTTCCTGCCAGCTAGTCCCACATCACCGAGTCCTCGATACCATACCAGAGCGGGCCCCTCAAAAAAAAATGGGATCGCCTTTAATACGAGGTCCTCGGGCGCGGAAATAAAATTCCCGCCTTCATCGATTCGGCTGATGAAGTCTTCGACATCTGCACGACGGTACCCACCGAATTTGATATTCCAGCATCTCATAATATTCAAGAGAGCGGGCGGTTGGATTGATACCCATACTCATCCTCGAATCCTTCATAATCTCGATACAACGGTTGGATTCTTCGCCTAGGAGGGAGCTCATTCTGGTCATAGAGAGCTTGACGCGAACCATGATGGCTTCGGTTTGAGTTAACATAGGTAGCATGTGGCTGATTCAGGCCGATTCCTGCATCAGCCATATAGGTAGCCCTATGAGGGACTGAACCGTAGGTAGCGTTTGCTGCACCGAATGCAGGGGTCATATTTGATGGAGCAGAAGGGGAAACGTTTTATCGAGGTAGCGAGTTCCACACTTGTTAAAAGGTATTTTGTTCGCCAGGGAGCTGAATTTGATTGTTCGTTGCGGGTTCCTTCGGAGCATTTGTCTCCCGGTATCGAGTTCCTAGAGTAACCGATTCAGGGATAACGGCTTCGTTATCGCCCTGATAACTGGAAGCGCTAGATCGATTGTCATCGTCTACTCCCGACACTCTGTGCGTGCCGCTATCGTTACCGAGATCTGTAACTTTGACTTTCTTCCGGCTAGTCCTCGGTTTCACGACCTTGGAGGGAGCCGGTACTTTTAACAAGGTATCTTTTGGATCGGTTTGACTCTTCTGAGTCGCTTGAGCAGGTAGCTGAGGTATCGGGGATTCCTCTGTTGCCTCTGGGAGAGGAACAGCGGAAACTGAGGTAGCTTTGGGGAGGTCTCCGATATTCTCGACACTAATGGTTGGTATAGGGTTGGTGTCTGAGGTAGCATAGGTGGTGGGAGTAACCTCTTCAGTAGATAGCGGTTGTGGTTTCTTTTTGCCTTCCCCCTTTACCTTCCTTTTTTCCGCGTCTGACTCTTTCGCTGAGTCCGTCATTTCCCGAATTAACTAAAGGTACCGAGTCGGAAAAGACAATAATAAAAAAAAGGTAGCGAAATAAGAGATTAATTAATCAAGATGGCGAGGTGTCAAAAAAAACAAAACAAATTCACGAAGTAACAAGAATAGGTAGCGAATGAAAATTGTGAAAAGTAACGAGAGGTAGCGAAATTTTATCGATCTGAATTAGATTGGAATCGACGGAGAAATAATAATAATACTAATAATAAGGGTAATTCTCGTTCCCGGAAAAGGTAACAATTATTATGGAAGGTAGCTAAAGGTAGCGAAATTCAATTAATGAAATGAAATAAAAGTCAATGGAAAGTTAGCCAAAGTGAGATAATTCCCACGGAGGAATTTATACGAAAGAGGTAGCAGATAAAGAAGGCGGTGAAAGGCGTAGTAAATTGGAAAAGGTAGCATGAAGCACTTGCCAAGCAATACGAGAATATAGGTAGCGTCATTAGTGACAATCAAGCAGAAATATTTAAATAAATTATACTCCCTTAATTTTCACTGAAACTAATTGTGGAATTAGAACCACAATGTAATAAATACTGAATTATCATCAGCAGACTTACGTTACGGCAACTTCGCACTACACTCGCGAGTAGAGTAATACGCACTGAAGCTACTAACGTGTTGACTGGTTGACGATTCTATTCAAAGTGAGCGTCGGAGGTAGCTCCGGGAGTAACGAGGCCCAGAAGTTACGTAACGGCAGTCCGTGAGTGGGAGTAATTCCCCTACCCTCGCATGAATTTCCTTATACACCAAGATAGGGACTCGCCAGGGGCTTACCCCTACTCTTGCATTACCCCTTCATATCACGTGAGGGAGAGGTGGAGCTAAGGTATGGTACGATATTACGTAAGGTAGCAACAGCGACTTCGGCCCGATGACTCATCATCGAGGAATTTCATTTTTCGCGAAGATATGATTCAACCTTGAGAAATTTTATTTGTCTCGAGGGTATGACTCATCCTCGAGAAATTTTAGGTAGCAGAGAGCGACAAAATTTTTCAGGTATCAAGAATTTATCGTTTTTGACACTATAATTCTACAGGGAACAAGTTTCTCGCCGAAAAAAAAGGTAGCAAAATCAGGGAGCTTATATCACATGGTGCCATGTCTCTCTATTCGAATTTACAGTAATGGAGGGGATCGTTGGCAAGAATTTTTAACTATTGAATTGTTCCAAAAATGTCAACACTTATCAGAATTACGGAAATTACGCAATCCTACCTAACAACTTAAACCCATTAAAATTTTCAATCGGAAGAGGTAGCTCGGAAAACTGGTCTCCTTTTAAGGAGGGCCCCACGTTGGGCGCCATTTGTAATGATTGTTCTTTGGCCTCAACAAATACTCAATAAACCCTAACCCAAAATTCTCGATTATCCAAACACGGCCAACTCATTACCTTCGTTCTCGTAATCGATTTTACGATACGAGAACGAAGGTTATGGTTTTTGGCGTTTCCGACAAGTCCGTATTTAGGGCGCCAGCCGATTTTTAGCAACGCGGAATCGACAAACCGCAAATGAAACCGTAATTTCTTAAAACTAAATACTGATTGTCCCCAAAAATCCAATAACGACAAGAAACATATCACAAACCATACGCAGAAATGTGGATTACGAGGGTACAGGATTTACTCGGCTGCTCAGGGTCCGGGTTATGGAGAGGGGTGGATTCGTGGACGAGAACATCAATTAACAAAGCCAATCATCGATCGAGAAACCAATAAATCAATGTCTTAAATTCTAAACGGGATAGGTAAGGTCGATATTGAAAAATAAACATAATTGTACAGAAGTGTTTCGCTATTGCCGATATTAATACAAAATCGTAAATTCTTACAAATACAAAATTACATCAATTTGACTCAAAATAATTTTAAATACCCTGAAATGATCCATTAAACTCCCAAAAGACTCGAAAGATGCGAATAATAATTTTAAGTGTGAAAAAGAAAGCGATCCAAATCCAAAGCTGATAGAGAGAAGCAAAGGTATTGTCCACGAGGGGAACACGAATCCGAGAGAGAGAGAGACTATAGGAAGGTAGTGTGCGTGCGAGAGAGAACGGATGAGGTAGCTACGCGGAATACAGAGAGAGCTTACGAAAAGTTACTAATTTTTCGTATTGTCGACTGTAATTAATGGAATCCCGAATTCGGGAGCGCGTTTGTAATGGTTTCCCTAACTCTACACCATTTGAAGCGCATGAAAATCGGGAATCTCATTCGCCGAAAAGGTAGCAAAATGAGCTAGGGAGCTTGAATCAGCCACGGGGCTGATTTACCGGAAGGGAGCATTTCTAGCCCGGAAATGGAGGTTTTCTCCAGGAAAATAGGTAGTTTACGGTCTCCAATAATTTCCAAAATAATAGGTAGCTTATTCATGAACGTAAGAGAGCTTAGATAATTTTCTTGTTCTGGATTCCAATCATAAAGTAAAGATAACTAAAAGATAGCGTCCCCATGTTCAACCGGAATCCAAAACTCAACGAACGCTAGAGAGCATTAAAACCCGAAAAAGGTAGCTTCAGAACAATTCAGGTAGCATCATTTTTCCTCCAGAACTCTTGTGAGTCGGAGATATATACAGAAATAGGTAGCATAGGATAATTACGTAAAGAGAGCGAGAAAAGGTAACAAGCAAAAAAAGGTAGCAGTGAAGTAGGTAGCGAATGGCATCAATCGCCGTAGCGAGACGCATAACGCATGAATTTTAGCCCAAAAGTTACGGTAGGTAGCATTATTACTATTTGAATTTATTCAGGTAGCGTAATTATCATTTAAATAATTTCAGGTAGCTTTCAGGGAGCATTTGGGTTCGTTTGAAGGGTTTTCTACCCCTCAAACCATGAAAATCGGTGTTGGCGTCATTCCGAGAGGTGGCGACGCCATTCCGCGTGGTCCAACCGTTATCCCAGAAAAACGCACTAATTCACTGTTAATCACCTCTAAATAAGTACACGAGTACTTACCATCGTCTGGAGCGTTGATTTCGACTGAATTTTGATCGCGGGGCCTCGATAATTTCCTCGAAAGAGAACTTGTTCAGGGAGATGAATCGACTCGTACCGCACTCTTGGTCGTCCGGGTGGATACTGTAATGGCGACTCTCGCGTGTGTCCGCTCGGGCCTGTTGCATAGTACGGTGCTGACTCGAGTGCCGGAGACGCGAACTATCGATTCCCGAGGTAATTGAGCGCGAAATATTTAAAGGTTTAAATTAGAATTTTTATATAATTGATTCAAATTATTTCAACTGAACAAAACTGTAATGACTTCAACTCAATGCGAAATTGAGATGGCTGAGCGGGTCTTCACTCCATCTCCGACCGGAATAAGGTAGCTTATCTACAGAGGGCACTCTCCGGAGAGGAATTAGGACTTTACCAACGAAAACTCAAACGCAAACGCGAACTAAACTAAAAGCCCAATGGTGATCCGTTTCGACGACTGGGCAATCGTCTCCACGGCCTTCCAACTGAAAGTCCTAACACTCTCGCTCAAAGGAGCGCAAGCATCTCAACTCGACCTATGTGCTCACTCTATCGACAAACCAAAAAGGGTTACAGGAAACACTGGGTAGCACATTATCTTGGCCAATTATTCCACCGTGATATCCTGATCCTTAACCGAATTTACGGAGGAAAATCTCAAAAATACTAAACTCTAACTCAACAAAACTGACTCGAAAAAAAAAGAAATATCTGCGAACCATCTGGTGTATTTAATGAAGTTATTTAATGAATATTGTTCTAAAAATTGAGGGAATCGATTCACGCGATAGGTAAGCAATTTAAGTAGTTCTCCGAAGTAGAGTTAAGGTAGCAGGTAGCTCTAATTTTCCGTATAGATTTTTATTGCAAAGAAAAGGTAACGGTTTATAAATTTTTACTCTCTCTCTCTCTCTCTCTCTCTCTCTCTCTCTCTCTCTCTCTCTCTCTCTCTTTCTATATATAAATACCCTGGAGTTCCGCAGGTGATGAATTCGCCTGGAATTTCGTCACAGAGTAAAAAATTTACGATCATTCGTATTTACTGTGTTATTTATTTAATTTTTATCGACGCGAATTCTGAGTGGGACGAGTATCTATTGTGGTTCGTGGCCGATAGAATAAGCCTCCCAGTGAGATCTCGTTGATCCCATTGCGTGTACGTTGCTGATCGCCGAGGTGGAGCTGAAATGCTCACGCTCCCTGGCTGATGCGTTTCGTGGGGTTATTGGAATCACTCGTACGGTTGGAAACCACCGTATATTTGGCGAAAAAATTCCATATTTTTCAAAAATAATTATTAGAATCATTAGGAAATAATTTGGAAAAATTTAGAAAAGCATTTTTAGAATTTGGAAACAAATAGTTATTATTTATTGAAAAACTGTTGAACCGTATCCTTGGCAAACATTCATCAAAATTAAAGAAAAAATACTTTAATCGATGTGAAACTATTTGGAAATATTAGTGAAAATATTTTTCCCATTTGGAAAACTAATATTGTATCAAAAATCAATGAAAAAAGAACGCCAGCAGTATTGTTCTAGAGTCACGTGACCGAGTCGTCCCCTTCTATTTCTTTACCATTATCTAGGTTATGTCTGTCACGTGGATCTGGATATCACCCTTATCAGAAGGAAGTCTCCAAGTTCTTCGAGGAGAACCCCCTGAAGACCTTCCTGGCCTCCACCCTGGAGCAGATAGAGCGCTTGAAGTTCACGAGTGCAGCCTCCAAGTCCCACCTGATCATTGAAGAACACCTGCACAAGCTCTGCAACATCAACCTGATTGAAATGTGAAAACTGCTGCACATATTCACGATGATCCTGGATACAATCTGCCCGTAGACCTTCGAGAGCCTCTACTCGAGCATCTGCGGAGAACCCCGACGCCTCGCTATCTCCAAGAGCCACGAGCACAAGGAGATAATCTCAAAGAGACTAGAGAAAATCCGAAAGAGCCAATCTACTGTTCACCTCGTGATTCTCGCCATAAAAGAACACTCTGAGCTCGTCGACGACACGATCAACGTTTAGACCTGGCAGAGCGAAGTTCGAATGAGAATGCAGGATACCCTGGGGCACAAATGCCTGAGGGAGAGCTCCCCAGAGGACGGACCACTGCTTCTCTCCTGGATGCTAGGGAACTACGCAATCGAGCCTGAAAGCTCAAAGACTTTGAGCCAATTGCGACCTTTCGGAGTTCGTGCAGTCCACCTGGACGTCTTCAGGTACCTCCAGGGTCTCATCATCAAATCCATCATCTCGAACTAGGGGTCAATGATTTACCTGAGTTTGATGAGGTGCGACCCTGAGGACAACACGTGCTCCAACAGCGCCGACCCAGATAGACTGGAGATTGAGGATCGGGATGACAATGACGATGATGCTGATGAGAATTGATATGACATGACTGTCAAGCGTAAGAGAGTCAAGGATAATTACGATGATTGCAAGAGAGAGTAACCTAGTCGCAGTCCAGTCAATCGAATGGACACACCTGAGAGCAACTGCTTCGTTGATTGGAAAGCTGTTCATGTCAGTGCTGGAATCACTCGACTCTGCTCAGTAGAGATGATTCAGGTCAATTCTATTCACATTTTTCTATTCACTTGTTACGTCAAGAATGGGTTACTTGACACAACTTTATTAAATTAAAATTCAATATATTGAACCAAAGAAACAAGATTAAATTCAAAGATCTTCTCGAATTCAAGGAATAGAATTCAAACACAAAACCCATTTACAAAGGTCCCCTTTTACTTCAATTTTCTAAACCCCAAAAAGGTTTGGAATCAAAGGTTGGAAAGGTTCACTTGGAGTAAAATGAAAAGAATTTTGAATAACTTTAAAGTGACTCAATAGAGTCTATATTTTAACAAAACAAGTAGAAAAGTATAACTACAACATTCGACTTACATTCACTGCTCTGCTTTCAGTCGTAAAGTATTTTGTATGTGGTTAAAAGTAATGCCGCACTGAATTTAAGACGTTGGATTAAATTCTTTATTTAAATGAAT
>NW_021680769.1:110613-111143 GCF_001412515.2 Diachasma alloeum
TTTAATTAATATCCGAAATGGAAAATTATTCATAAAAGAATCATTCTGTTTTATGATGCATTCTACTATTTTTGTGTCACATGTTCGTCAATGTATATGTCATTTCCTCCATGTGGGAAACGAAATCGTTACTCTATTTTTATATCAAATATTTGNGGGGACCAATTACAAATGACTCTAGCCGAAATTTCCCACTCCAGTGGTTTGAAATCTCCTTGTTTCGAGATCAACTCCATCTCTCTACATGAAGATGTTTTTGGGGTGTAGGCGGTCTTTTCTATTCCCCAACAACCAATGAAAATTGTTTTAGGAATGCCCATATATTCCCTCCACAATTCTCTTTTATCTCTTATTTTCAACGTAAAGTTAACATCTTTGTTATTTAATTTCTAGAAACAATTCAGATAAATTTCATGAAATTTTATGATAAATTATAATTCATTGAAGAGAAATAGTAATTGAATAGTAATTGAATAATAATTCAATGACATACAAATATTGTTTAAACTTTAATTATTTTGTGGTTTTCC
>NW_021680769.1:111181-116045 GCF_001412515.2 Diachasma alloeum
CAATGTTTATGTCATTTCCTCCATGTGGGAAACGAAATCGTTACTCTATTTTTATATCAAATATTTGTCGTGGGAGTTACAAAATTTGGACCCACGCTTAGAATTTGTTATCAACAGTTTTCCGGTTCAAGAGTCCAGTGTTTATTGAAATTTACGGTCACACGTGGAAAGTACATGATTAAGGAGATGAGACTAGACTCAAATGTTTACAGTGCATCTGATATTGTACAGCTGATATCTCCTTAATCTAGGAGAAACTGGACGTTGGGAACATTTTTATCGTTCACAGATGTGTGCAGCCGAAATATTCCCAACATCGAGGGGGTCGCTTTTCCTCGTCACAGAAGATAATTTGGGTTTCAAAAGTCGCTTCTATCACTGAGATAATTGAATGACGACGTAAGAAAATGAATTAAAATGAATTTTCTGACGGATGTCACACACTCCTTTGTCGTTAGAATTTTAAATTGATCAAAATAAAGCAATTTTTAACAGGTCAACGCTTGTCTTTTTTTGCTTTCACCAAATTATTAGGCTCCTCTATTCGTAACTCTATTATCCTATATTTCTAATGGTATTTATCATTCACCTTTTACGATACAGTAGAAAAATAGAATTCAAAGTGCTAAAGAATAGTATGCCTCGGTCTATCATTCCCCTTGATTTTCGCAGTTTTTTTTCTTGCGGTTTGTCCTGGTTTTCGGTGAATCGTAGAATGAGCATTTAGATTACCACCAAGTGTTTTAGCCAGGCAAGTGCGAAGTTGGGATCGATAAGTTGAGCAATTTCGTGAAAATTATTTTAGGAATATGAGATTTTGCAAAATTAGTTTTGAAAGTGAAAAAAAAGAATTTTATGGATTATTTTTTGTCATTTGTTATTAAATAATTGGAAGATTTTCACTTGAAATTGCAGGAAAAATTCCCAAAATAATCTGTGAAATATCTCTCCTCATCCCAAGTCTCCTTAACTTCCCCCAACATTTATAACATGTTGATAAAAAAATGGAATGAATCAGTGAAAAATTCGTCAAGTGTCAATGGATTCTATTAACTCGTAAAAAACACAATACGTGAACAACGATTCAATTTTTTCTTTATCATCTCATTTTCGAATAAGTGATGACAGCGGCGGAGGCAATGAATCCAATAGGAGTGCCCAACAATTTGTTATTCACTTCTTGAATGATCGTTCAAATAAAACGGATGCGAAGGCGGTAAATAAGGCGTAATATTGTCAGATGATGGTGTGAAATCCTGAGGGGATTGATGAACTTTGAGGGGATGATTTCGGGGTGTGGAGTTTCCTGAGGGCTCTGATGTTGGGTTGAAGGGAGTAAGAGTTGCACACGACAATTCAGGGAGTGAAAGGGGAGGGAGGGGTGGAGGTAAAATGGAGGGTAAAGAACTTGGATGGACACTTGTTGGAGCCTCTGCAGTACCAATATCATTCCCCAGTGCCGAAGGATCTTCACTCCCTTGGTTCTCCCACAATTCTGACTTTCCCTCGTGATTATTGAACAGGTTTGCACTCGTGCGCTGAGGAGGTAATTGACGTTGGGAAAACTGCTGCGATCTCGGACTCCCTTTTGCTCCTCCAGGAAACGATCCATAGAGTCCCTGGTTAACATTTCGTAGAATTTTCAAATGATTCAACATTTCCAAGAATATCCGTTCCATTTGAAAATTGATTTGCGTAAAAAAAATAGTTTGAATTATATTTTTCAAAAGGATATATATTTTTCAACGATTGCGATTATTATTTTTTTTTAGATTTAATGTGGAGTGATTGATGGATATTTACGTTACACCAGGATACAGGGCGTATTTCTTCTTTTCTAGACGAGCTTTGTGAGTGAATATGTCGAGTCTTTCAGTTTTCTTCCAGAGGTAGTAGAACTGTATGGGCTCTCATCCACTCCTCCTGGGATGCAAGCAGCCACTTAAGTTAGGTGGCTAATTGCGGCTGTCTTGTTTTGGTGTAAAAAAGGGTAAATGATACCTGAAACCATTATATGGATGTTAATCTATGAATTATTAATAAATTTTAGTACCTTTAATGATATTAATTTCCATTAATTAAGGTAAATTACTGTTTGCGTATTGAAGGGGAAAATAAGTCAGTAGGGGGAACGCTGCCCGATGGCGGCAGTGTCGACTTCTCAATGATAAAGTCGGCAGCAGTGGCGGGAGAAATATTTTTCAAAACTAGTAAAGGGACGTTCTCACGTAATTGATTATCCAATAGGTTCATATTGGCATTTTTTTAAATGAGTTTAATTCTGTATTGACCCAATTGCCCTACGTGAAAAATGTTATGGCAAATAGATATAGAGGAGGAGAATGCTCAGGGTCAAATAGGGGCCAAGAGGGTCATCAAATAATTAGATAAATAAAAGAAACGAATCTAAAAAATTTGGACATTGTGAGAAGTGGGGGGAAGGGTGTGTATACGGAGGGTTGAGATTTTCACCCGTTGAAGGGGGGGGGGGGGCAGAATTTATATGAACAATATATATATTTTAAATTATGTTGAAAAAACGATTTAAAATTATTTTCTAAACAAATATCTTTTTATGGATTGATTTTCGAATTAAAAAATTAATCAATTCAATAAATAAATTGATTTATGCACCCGCTCGGTTTGTGGAAATCTATGGAAAATAGACGCATATACACGCAGGGATAAAAATGGACGGGGGTGAGAGAAAGGGGTCGGAGATTACATTTTTATAAAATTGCCCCCCCCCCCACGGAAACATTCGCTGATTTTTTATAAATTAAAAAAAATGAATTTCGGGGAAAATACATGAGTATGCAGTTTCTCCGGAGGGTTGAAGACATCTGCCTATATCCGGAGGGATGAAAATTTAGGGGGGTGAGGGGGAGGGGTTTGAGATTATATTTTTATAAAATTTATCGCCCCCGGAAACATGCGCAGATTTTTTATAAATTAAAAAAAAATGAATTTCGGGGAAAATACATGAGTATGCGGTTTCTCCGGGGGGTTGAAGACACCCGCCTATATCCGGAGGGATGAAAATTTAGGGGGGTGAGGGGGAGGGGTTTGAGATTATATTTTTATAAAATTTATCGCCCCCGGAAACATGCGCAGATTTTTTATAAATTAAAAAAAAATGAATTTCGGGGAAAATACATGAGTATGCGGTTTCTCCGGGGGGTTGAAGACACCCGCATATATCCGGAGAGATGAAAATTTAGGGGGGCGAGGAGGAGGGGTTTGAGACTACATTGTTATGAAATTTACCTCTCTGGAAACATGCGCTGATTTTTTATAAATTAAAATATGAATTTCGGGGAAAAGACATGATTAAGCGGTTTCTCTGGGGGGTTGAAGACACCCGAATATATCTGGAGGGATGAAAATTTGGGGGGTGAGGGGGAGGAGTCTGAGATTACATTTTTATAAAGTTTACCCCCGGAAACATGCGCAGATTTTTTATAAATTAAAAAAAAATGAATTTCGGGGAAAATACATGAGTATGCAGTTTCTCCGGGGGGTTGAAGACACCCGCCTATATCCGGAGGGATCAAAATTTAGAGGGTGAGGGGGAGGGGTTTGAGATTACATTGTTATAAAATTTGCCTTTCCGGAAACATGCGCTGATTTTTTATAAATAAAAAAAAAATGAATTTCGGGGAAAATACATGAGTATGCAGTTTCTCCGGGGGGTTGAAGACACCCGCCTATATCCGGAGGGATCAAAATTTAGAGGGTGAGGGGGAGGGGTTTGAGATTACATTGTTATAAAATTTGCCTTTCCGGAAACATGCGCTGATTTTTTATAAATAAAAAAAAATGAATTTCGGAGAAAAGACATGAGTATGCGGTTTCTCGGGGGGGGTGAAGACAGCCGCATATATCCGGAGTAATGGAAATTAAGGGGGGTGAGGGAAGGGGTCTGAGATGACATTTTTATAAAATTTCCCTCCCCGGAAAATGCGGTGATTTTTTATAAATAAAAAAAAATGAATTTTGGGCAAAATACATGAGTATGCGGATGCTCAGGGGGGTTGAAGACAGCCGCGTGTATCCGGAGGGGTGAAAATTTACGGNGCGGTTTCTCCGGGGGGTTGAAGACAGCCGCGTGTATCCGGAGGGGTGAAAATTTACGGGGTTAAGGGGGAGGGGTCACAAATTTCATTTTTACAAGAGTCATTCCTTCGGAAACATGTTGGCATTTTTTATCATTTTTTTAACAATCGATTTCGGGAAAAATACAAGATAATGGGGTTTTCACAGGGGGTTATAGACGGACGCGTGTATCCGTAGGGTTGCACGTTTCGTTCGAAGAGGGGGGGGGGGGGCAGACAGTAGTTTATCTGTATTCATAAATTCAAGCCCAGAAGAATGCGATTTCGTTAATGTCCAACTTTTCTTGCAACTTATTCATGACAATGGTATAGAGGGAGATGTTACGTCTCGCATGATGAAATCTGTATTATGCTCATTATTTTTTCATGCAATTTTTAGTGTTAATCAAGAGTAATTGAATATCTGGTAGTCTCCATCTATTTAATGCAACTATCAGTTTATAGTCAAGTTTTGAACAAATGAAATAGTTCGCAAAAAAATATATAGTGCAGAGACGTGCTGGACAGGCTCAAAAGTGATTTGAGATGGGAATAAAAGTAACTCAAGAAGATTTATTTCTCAACCCCCCGGAGAAACAACATACTCATGTATTTTCCCCAAAATTCATTTTTCAAAAAATGAAAAAAAATTAGCGCATGTTTCCGGAGGGGCAAATTTTATAACAATGTAATCTCAAACCCCTCCCCCTCAAACCCCTACATTTTCATTTCTCCGGATATAGGCGGGTGTCTTCAACCCCCCGGAGAAA
>NW_021680770.1:0-113 GCF_001412515.2 Diachasma alloeum
AGAGAGAGAAACAGAGAGAGAGACAGAGAGAGAGAGAGACAGAGAGAGATACAGAGAGTGCGAGAGAGACTGAGAGAGAGACAGAGAGAGAGAGAGACAGAGAGAGAGAGAGA
>NW_021680770.1:388-586 GCF_001412515.2 Diachasma alloeum
AGAGAGAGACAGAGAGAGACAGAGAGAGACAGAGAGAGACAGAGAGAGACAGAGAGACACAGAGAGAGACATAGAGAGACAGAGAGAGACAGAGAGGGACAGAGAAAGACAGAGAGGAACAGAGAGCGAGAGAGACAGAGAGAGTCAGAGAGAGACAGGGAGAGACAGAGAGAGAGACAGAGAGAGAGAGACAGAGAG
>NW_021680770.1:838-20752 GCF_001412515.2 Diachasma alloeum
GAGAGAGAGAGACACAGAGAGAGGGAGAGAGCACTTTTATAACACGCAAAGATAATTCACCTCACCTGTTTGGCATTTCTAGATAGTTTCACTTGGTCGGTAACATATGGCGAGAAGCTTCCCCAATCGCCGTCATCCCACCATAAGCGCTTCTCTCGCATGTGTCAGCTGTCCCCTCGGTATCTAAGCATAATGACGAGACGCCTCAATGCGCATTCTACTGAATTTTCCGTAATAAATCATTCTGCCATCATGAAAATGTGATCAAAAAATCGGAAAATGTTGCACCCATGCTTGGATATAACGTTTCCCACGATTTATTATGTATTAGGTCAGTAATTAACATTTTTTATCAGTGAATGTAAACATTTGCCATTTTGGATAGCACGTACTATACAAAGGGGCCGAAATCCATTCCATGCGGGTCTTAAAACCGACTACGTGAGATTCGATGTCTACCACAACAGGCGCCACGCTTACGTTTCCGACTTTCACGACAACGACAGCCTCCGCACTGCCGCAGATCAAGGCACCGGAGTTCTCGCGTAACAAACCTAGGACTTATTTCATACAGCTGGAGGCCCAATTCCGCAATTACGGAATTGTAACAGAAACAGATAACTTTTAACGAACATTACCATTAATTGATACAGCATCAGCTGCTGAAGTAGAGGATGTAGTTATTACCCCCGATCAAGTCGCACCTTTCCAAGTTCTCAGAAAGGCTCTGATTGCTCGATTTACAAAGTCAAAGAATCAAATCTTTTCCAATTACTTGATCGGGAGTCGATTGGAAATCGATTACCCTCTCAATATCTAAGGCATTTGAAAAGTTTAGTTTCAGATATCAATGTTGAAGTCTTGAGGGCACGCTGGCTATCTCATCTTCCGTAGAGCACCCGAGCATGTCTGGTGATCCAGCTCCAGCAAACACCGATGACCTAGCAAAGCTCGCAGACAAGATCAACCAGGTTCATCATCCAGATACTGTCGCGGCGGTGACAATGTCGAGTGCAGGGGAAAACCCGCAACCAGCATCTGAGGTCGCTGCACTCACCGTGTCTACCGCAGCCCTGCAAGCACGGAACTCGCGCTCCCATCCTCGCTCACGTGCCCGCTCGCGATCCTGCGAGCGAGACAACAACAACCGCCCGCGTAACAGCTCGAAAACCAAGGTCTTCGGACAAACGCAGTCCTGCTGGTAGCATTTTAAATTTGGTAATTGAGCGCGTAACTGTTCGTCCGGTTATAAGTTTCAGGAAAACTCCAGGGAGAGGCAATAGTGGCGGAAGTCGTCTCTCACTTGAAATCCCGCTGCCTCTTCATCACCGACAGAACGACTGGGACGCGATACCTCGTAGACACAGGCTCAGACGTCTCTGTCACGCCTTGCAGGCGGCCAGCAAACCAAAGGGGCAACAGCGGCTATCAACTCTTCGCATCCAACGGCACCCTCATCGACACGAACGGCTAAACATCTCGCCCGATCTTGGTCTCCGCAGAGACTTAACGTGGCGTTTCGTCGAAGCAGATGACAGCAGACCCGTCATTGGTGCTGATTTCCGAAACCACTTTAATCTGCTGCCGGATTTGACGAGCGAGTGCCTAATCGACAGCTCACCAGGCCTAAAATCGAATGGCCAGTTTACGCGTTTCCGCGCACTGTCTGTTAAGCTCCTCGAGATCAACGGAGATTCACCGTATGCGTCCATCCTGAAAGAATTCCCGGTAATAACGAAACCAGAGGGACTGTTTAGAAATACGGAGCAATCTACTGTCCACCACATTAGAATGACATCGGCAGAACGACACTCTCCTGCAGGGCGTGCCGTTTGGCGCCAGATAAACTCAAAATCGCGCATGTCGAATTTTCGAGCATGTTAAAACTGGGAACTGCAAGGAGATGTGAAAGTCCTTAGTCATCTTCGCTTCATTTGGCCCCGAAAAAGAACGGCGAATGGAGACCATGCAGAGATTACCGCGCACTCAACGACAGAACTATACCAGATAAGTACCCTGTTCGTTATTTAGAGAATTTTGCTGCCAACTTGTACGGCAAAACAATTTTCTTTACCATAGATCTGGTCAAAGCGTTTAATCAAATTCCAGTTGCACCTGAGGACATTCAAAAGACCGCGATAATCACGCCTTTTGGACTTTTTGAATTTCCGTATACGAATTTCGGCCTCAGGAACGCGGCTCAAACCTTTCAATGCCTAATAGATGAAGTAACACGCGATCTACCATTTTTATTTCCATACATAGATAATATTTTGGAAGCATCGAACAACGTAGAACAACATCGCGAACACCTGAGAATACTTTTTCAACGCCTACAGGACTACGGATTGATAGTAAACGTCGCCAAATCAGTCCTGGGGCAGCCAGAGGTCATTTTCCTTGGACACGCGATCAATGCCCAGGGAATTAGCCTCCTAGAGATCGAGTCAAGGCGATTCTCGAATTCACGAGGCCTACTACTGTAAAAGCACTGCGCAGGTACCTCGGTACTTTAAATTTCTACCGGACGTTCATCAACGCAGCTGCAGAAATTCTTGCCCCACTGAACGCGGCAACCCAGGGTCTAAACGTAAAAGGAAAGCCTCTAGTAACCTGGACTCCAGCCCTAGAAGAAGCCTTCACGCGCAGCAAACACGCTCTGGTAGAGGCCACTCTGTTGTCTCATCCAAATATTGAAGCAGAGTGGGCCATTTTCACGGACGCGTCAGATCACGCGATTCGAGCCGCTTTAGAGCAGAAACGCCGCAATTCCTGGCAACCGCTTGCATTCTTCAGCAGGAAACTTGCCAAACCTGACGAATTTTCTTGTTCCTAGAATAATCATTTTCTATTGCAGATTCAAAACAAATACGGTTTTTTACTTCAAGCAGGGGAGTCATGTAGCGTCTCGCTATATCCTAAAAGGCGAACACTGGCTAATGACGAGGAGTCTCCTCGCACCTTCAGTGCCACGCGTATTCTTTTCTGATTCGTGAAATCGTAAGCATATTCGGCAGCCTCGCTGACACCTTTCCATGCGAATATAATTCAGTCCAATAGTACAGCTCATATCGCACACTTGATCAGATCATATTATTTTCCCTTCACCTTTGTATTAATTTTGACGCGGATAATAAATCTGTAATTATTAATTTAATTGCATTTGTTAGTGGATTGTTACCTTCTCGACAACTCCTCAATCCCTACACCCCCCCCCCCCACCTGCCAGTAAGGGAAGGATGGCAGCGCATTTGGGGACTACGTGAGGAGCCTTTTTCGGCAATGCTGAGTATTGAGGGAAGTGTGGGCCGGACTTTGCTTCAGTGGCCTATTGTTCGATCTCCCTCTGAGGTTTCTGCTGTTGTGGCTCGTGTGAGAGGTATGGCCTTGATGACTTCGGATGCCGGTGTGTGGAGGCTGATGGAAGGTGCGCACGGGGGGGCGCCATCGGTGGAGGCTGCCATTAGGAGATGGTTGTCGGCGCCCGACCTGTATGGTCGCGAGTCATTGAGGGGTGACTCTTTCCCAGGAGTCTGCTTGGTTCCTTTTGGAACGTGGCTTGTGTGCTGATGAGCTTCGGGTGTTCTGGGAGCTCATTGTTTTTCGTGGGATCGTTGGTGTAATTTGTAACCGATATTGTGAAGGGCGAGTGAATTCGAGCCTTCTATTCTTCTAATGTCCTTTTCGCATTGTTGTTTTTTCAAATATTTTTCAGCGGCAGTCCTTGTAATTTTCTCTCACGGCTCTGTTGCTGCTTTGTGTGAGCTTGGAGATTCCTTAGTTGCAAAGGTGATTGGAGATGAAGTGGTATCAGGACGGGTTTTTTTTTTCAAATGGTGATTCAGCTCGAATACCAGCTGGAGGAGAAAGAGGCTGGATCCTGGGAGTTGGAGATTCCTTTCCAAGAGGATGAGGAGGGGATATAAATGGTGAAAGTAAGTTGGTTGTGCTTGGCCCTCCTCCTTTTTTTTCCTTTTCGGAATGCGAGTTTAGTTTCTAGATGTTAATTTTAATCTTTCAAATCCCGAAGGCCGAAATGTGATCCACGTGGATGACGGCTAACCGATCGGAGACCGTTTGTTCAGCTATTTGTAGCGAGGGAAAATTACAAATTTTATCATTTCATTTATTTAATTTATCTTGTTAAGTAACTCTCACTTTGCCCTTTTAAAACTCACTTTATTTTTATCTTATTTAATCGGGTATTTCCTGAATTTTTCCTATTTTCTATTTTCTATTCGCTAGGGGAGAAATTTTGCTTATTAGAACTTTTGGATTAAAGGTAATTATGCCTTTTTATTATTTTATACCTATTTGTTATCCCGTTTTATATGTTTTTCTGAAATTTCCTTATCTGATACCCCATTGAATGACCCATGTGTGTGTTAGTGACTTCTTAAACTATTGTGTCTTCTATTCAAGTATTACTGGCGTAAGAATATCCTTTTATTTTTTACTGTTGGTACCTTAAGTGTTTAACTCTTGTCAATTTCCATGTCGATTAACGTTTTAAGGGATTTTCCTACCTGCGTTTCTAATTCTTTATTGCGACTTTAGGTAACTTATCGGTACGATGGTAATCGGAAGTCTTCTTCTTCAGCTTGAGGTGCTGGTGTCGGTTTAGGCAGTGGTGGTTGTGTGATCGCTGGTATGGCGGGCGGAATCCGCGTGAATTTGACCATGTCTTCCCGAGGATTGAAGATGATTGTTGGGGAGCTGAACTCTTTTCTTCGGTGGTCAGAGGACGTTTGGCGCTTGATGGAGCATAATTTGGTGACGCTAACGCTATCAGGATCACGATAATCAGCAGAGTGGAGGTGTCAATGAACCCGCTATCTATATGGATAGCGCTGCCCTGATATTCATCCATCTTGTATGGTTTGTAATTAGGTCGAGGGTATGTTGAAATGCATGTAAATCCATGGCCTTAGTGTTATTTGGCATGGGATTTAATTTTATTGTTTTTAGCAGGTTCGGCAGCTCAACTTCGTTGACCAGTTTGAGTGACAACAGTGAGAGATTCAAGTTCAGCGGCGTCACGTGAAGATCAGGGAGTCGGGACTCGCCAAAGCCAGTATTTTTTAATACGTTGGAGAATGTCTTTGCCTCCCAGTCGGGACTGAGGCGTAAAGTTCCTATTTTCTCCATGGTGGACGTATAGCTTAACGTCCCTCTACATACCACATTTAACGTAGTTGTTTCTGCCGTGTAAAATAGCCACGTGTGAGACTCCCGTAGTCTCGTCCATTGAGTTTTATGTACGCGTAGGATCTTAATGTCACAGGTCTTCATGGCGTCTATGGATGGATTCGTTAGGAGGTCAATTTCGCAGCAGCGTGAGTCATGTTGATTCTCAAGGGCATGAATAGGGCACAAGTGCGAGGTCTTCAGGGGCACGTATTGCTGATAATAGATCTGGTCCGCCGTGAAATAGTGTTGACGATCCAGTGCGACCAGTATGTACTCCATAGATGGTTGGATGAAGGCTGACCCAGTTTTTAATTTCTTTTCATGCTCTGGGGCATGCGGCAGGGAATGATCCGATACATTTTCATAATCGTTTTGTCCATCACTGGAACGGTGATTGCAGCGATAAATTTTCCTTGAGAGTGGAGCAGGTGTATAGTGGAAACTTTCGTGAGGAGGCCCAAGTCTGGGGTATCTGCATCGATCGGGAACTCTAAAGATGGTTCGTGTTTTCGGATATCCTTAATGGCATCTGATAGCTATTGACGCGTGAGCAGGTAGGGGCTGATTCGCCCGTGTTTAGGTTCTTCGTTGGCTTCTCAGACTTTCTTGAGGGTGTCGATGTAGTGTCTGGACCTTTTCAATCCTTTGATACCAATCTGCATGACCACGTACATATATTCCATTTTAATTAGTCCATCGGAGACGTACATGAGCTTTTGAGTGAGTTGTTCGGCATCTTCTTTCAGGAGACGGATGTTATTTTGCGTGTGGTTGAGATACTCTAGGTTGTCTTCGATTTCGGCTTGTAGGATATGCGTAGCATTGCTTACAATTTTCTCTAGTGCAGATGTATGTTCGTAAACCCTTTTGACCTGTTTCACTAGCCAGCGATGTTGGGTGTAGTCTGGTACTCCAACTATGGGGCCGAAAATTCTACTGAGGAACCCGCAGATCGGTTCACTGTCGCTCGTGGGGTTATCTTCGAAGTCACGGCGTCTCCTGGAGGTTCGTTCACTAGAGAGATTCTCTTGTAGTAGGTCTTGGATGTGATTCTGGAGTATTTTGGCTTCTTTCTCGAGATTCTTCTGTGCCACTATCTGAAGTCCTTGGGAACAGGCGATGCTTCCATGTTCTTGCATTGTTCTCGGAGGGTGCTGAATCTCTGCCAGCCCGTTGTATGGGATTCGACGACAGCTCGAACGTCGATAGCGACGCAAATGGTCCAAGATTTTGCAGCCATTTTGATGGTGTCCATGGCCTCGTACTAAATTCCTGGGTTGTGTATGAGAGGATGAATCTCGAAAGGAGATTCTTGTGCTTCCACGTAAATGACCAGTATTAAGGTAATCGTCAGGATTTTCAAGATTGAGTTCGTCGGGGTACTTGGGGTCGATTTGTACGATTTCCGCTATTGGCGACCCTTCCCTTCCTTGTGGATTTTTGAGCCGATTATCGCTAGACTATCGGCTTGTTCGTTTCCATAGAACCCTTGGTGTCCTGGGATGTGCTGGAAGGTGACGTCTGTCCCTTCCATATACTGGTCTAGTACCTCGAGTAACTCCCGATTTACTACGGGTTTGTTTTTCGGGTTTAATCATCCGTTTTGTTTCCATTTGCCCATATGTTGGGGTACGCAGTCAATAAGATATTGAGAGTCGGTTATTATTCTCAGCTTCGGTACATGTTTTTCTTTGCAAATTTTGACTCTACACGATCTAAGAACACAAATGAACGCGTTCCGCCAACAACACGGGTTGGATCCCGTGCCTACTAACGCTAATAACGATAAAGAAACACCATTGTGACTCTGCCTTCCTTCAGTGTTTTCGAGGTATTCCAGGGATGGTTATCACTAAACCAGATGCCTATTCCGGCAATGGCGTTAGCGCAACCGTTGTAGCTGCATGACCCATCCACGTAGACGTTCACTCGTCCACCTTGCGTGACTTCTAGGTCCGAGTGAGAGAAGGCATTGACTTTTTGCTCCATTAGTTACTTGGAGACAGAAGAGAAGATTTTTTTGTCGAACTTCTATGAGTTCTCGGTGTTAGTAATTATGTTTTGATGATTTAATATTAGGCTGGAAGAATGTCCTGATTAATCAGGGCAGCTTTCCAGCTTATTTGGGTGCTTCATGAATCTTGTACCCTCAAACGTCTCCATAATTACATCCTTTCTGATCGTTGTGTCTACAATTTGAAAAGGTCCGATCGATTGATGGTCGAATTTACCTGTCCGCGGTTCTTTTAGGACGTCCGCGAATTCTCCGGGCTTAAAATGTACCGGTTTAGCATCAGGATCATAATATTCTTTTGATTTTTCTTTGGCTGTAATTAAATTTTTCGCCGCCATTAATTGGATGTTATCTAAATGGGTTACTTGGTCGATCAGATAATCTTCGTATGAATCGATTTCGGGAAGTTCATGTATTGAGGGTACGCATGCTCTTTTTTCATATAGAAGTTCAAAAGGGGTGAAGTTTGTCGTGCTATGGACCGTGGTGTTATACGAGAACATCGCGAAGGGAAGAAGTTTATCCCAACTTCTATTTTCTTTAAAGAGGGTTTTCAGATACTCGACCAGGACGTGATGACTTCGTTTTAAATCTCCATTACTCTGTGGTCGGTATCCTAAAGTTGTTATATGCTCGACTCTCAGGATTCTTGCTAGGTGAGCGATGAGTTTGCTGGTGAAATTTGTTCCTCTCTCTGTAAGGATAACCTTAGGGCAGACAAAAATGGCTACGTAAAAGTCTAGCAGTGCAACGGCGACTTCAATGGCGGTGGCGTTTGGCATAGGGACGGCGGTACAGTGCTTTGAGAAGTTATCCTGAATGGTGAGGATGTAAATGTTTCCGGAGGGCGTCCTAGGGAGAGGTCCCACGATGTCTATTGACAGTTTTTCGAAGCAGCTTAGTAATTCTGATGGTTTTATTGAGGTGTATTGTGTTCGTTTCACGATTACCAGGAAGATATTGAACTTGCCCCTCTTTTGTACCAGGATTTGACCTAGTTTCGGTTCTGATTTTAGTAGAGTTTCTCGGTCTATGTAGCCCAGATCTTCTGAAAGTTTCCCAGTTCCGCTATTAGGGATGAGATCAACTGAGGTGAAATGAACTATATGAATTTTTTCCAAGGTCAGACCATCTCTACTGTACTTTAGATTTTCACTTTGCGGGACGACGACGTCTTTTAGTGGAATGGGGGCTTCAAACGTATCATAGAGCATTTTCTGGATCTGGGACTTTTCGTCAGGTATACCTGGGCTTCTAGGTTTTTGTTCCTGGGTCTCAGAGATCGTCGCTGAGGAGACTGGTGGTAGTTCTGGTAGGAATGAGGTTATTAGTGGCCCGCCCCCGTCGATGGCTTGGTCGGCGGTTGACTCGGCGGATTGGTTTGTTATCCCTATTGGTGTTTCTTTATCGTTATTAGCGTTAGTAGGCACGGGATCCAACCCGTGTTGTTGGCGGAACGCGTTCATTTGTGTTCTTAGATCGTGTAGAGGTCCTGAAAGTCTTTTAAGGCGTCGATGAGTGGATGCTGGAGTGCCTGTAAATGAGGACGTTCTATCTCCTGTGGGCACGAGTGTGTCGTCTAACGTAGTATCATTCTCTGGTGGGCTTGACCTGGCTAAGGGCTTTTCTTTCTGTTGAGGTGTCAATGCGAAGGAGACTCTTTTGTCGCTTTTCTGAGGTATAACCCAGTGCCGCATCTTCAAGATAGAGACTTCAGGTTGGGATGTCGTTTGGTTTAGAGGCCTATTTGGGGGGGTATGAAATTATGACACAATTACTTGATTAAACGTTATTTTAATTTATTTTAATGAGATTGAAAAATCTTTCGTGACTGGCTTGTAGCCATCTTGAAAGGGTACTAAAGTGCCTCTCGTGGCCTCGTCTACATCCCGGCCCCCTTGAAAGGTCATCTTTCAATGGATAGAATGAAAATACAGGTTTGTAGCAATAATGTAAATGTAAAGTGTTTAAACAAAACGTCATACTTCAGCGAATAGTAATCTAGCTTCACGTGACTCGAATAGTGACTACATCTACTTGAATTATTCAACTTGATTTTAAACGAAAAAAAAACTATTTTAAAGAGAATTAAGGTGATAAAACTTTTTCTCTTTCATTTAAATGTTTATAAACACTTAATCTTCGCCCACGTCCATTGGTAGGGGGCAGATCTTCTTCACAGTACGTTTGAAGTTCCCAGTTGAGGTCTTGACAGTTACGACCCTGACTAGACCATCAGCTCCAGGGTGGAGCTCAATAACACGACCCAAAGGCCAGTGAAGAGGTGATACGTTGTCTTCAATGAGCAAAACCAGAGTATTTAGCCCAATAGGTTCACTTGAATCAGTCCATTTCACCCTCTTCTTCAGTTCCTGGAGGTATTCCTTTTGCCAACGAGCCCACACTTGTTGTCATAATTTCTGACACAACTGCCAACGTGACAGGCGATTCTCTGGCATTTCAAGCAGGTTTCGACTCACAGGTTGTAATAATGAGTCACCAATCAAAAAATGTGCTGGATTAAGAACCTGAAGATCATCAGGGTGGTTAGTCAATGGAGTTAGCGGACGAGAGTTGAGGATCGCCTCTATTTCGGTCAACAGAGTGGAATATTCCTCATACGTCATAACTCGACCTTGAGTGACGGTGTTGAGATGTCTCTTCATGATTTTCACCGCCGCTTCCCACAAACCACCAAAATGTGGCGAGCGAGGAGGAATAAAACTCCAGCTGATGCGTTGCTTGGCAAGACGTTCAACAAGCTCTGTCTCATTGTTGGTGAGAAATTCAAAAATTTCACTTAACGCTCGAGATGTTCCAACGAAGTTGGTCCCATTGTCCGAGTACAACTGCGAGCACACTCCACGGTGCGCTGTAAATCGATTCAAAGCGGCGAGGTAGGCTTCAGTTGTGAGGTCACTCACCAATTCGAGGTGGACAGCCTTTGTGGCGAAACAAACGAATACAGCGATGTAACCCTTGGAGATATGAATGCGACCTCTGCGTCGACTTTCTCTCACCTGTATAGGGCCAGCATAATCAACACCACTAACAGTGAAGGGACGTTGATCTCCTCTTACCCTTTCCTTGGGTAGTTCTCCCATCATGATGCCAGGGATCCTCGGATTGAACCGAAAACACTTGAGGCAGTGTTTCACGACCTTCTGTGCTTCTTTACGCCCACTGAGGGGCCAAAATCGCTGTCGAACGGGATGCAGCAGTTGCTCTGGGGGACAGTGGTGCAGGCGTACATGCTCATCACGTATGATAATGTTGGTGATGTGATTTTTAGCTGGTAGTACCATCGGATGCTTCTGATTCTCTGACACACTGGCATATTTCAATCTCCCTCCTACTCATATCAAACCTTCACAGTCCAGAAAGGGGCTCAACGAACGTAATACACTTTTATCAGGAATTTCACGCTCTTCCTTTAGACAGTGCAACTCGATTGGAAATTCTTGGTGCTGTACCAACTTGATGATTGTTTTTTCAGCTTTATTCAGCTCTTCAACATTCAGTGGACTGGGTTCCTTCTGCTCGGTAAACGCAGATAGGAAGCGAAAGCAGTACGGAACAATTCTGCTCGTTTCGCTGAAAGATTCTGATGAACACCTTTGGAGTATTTTTGTCGGTAACATCGATGTCAAAGTGACCTCAGTAATTTTCACTTCAGGCAAATCTGTTACTGGGTTTTTCATCTCTGTAGGCCTCTTGTTCTCATCTTGAAGCCAATGAGGACCATTCCACCAAAGTTTAGACTCCTTCAAGTCCTCGGGGGAGACACCTCTAGATATTAAATCTGCTGGATTCTCATCAGTGGGCATATGTAATCAATTAATGTGCTCAGTCTGTTCCTGAATTTGGGCTACTCTATTCGCCACAAATGTCTTCAGAATGCTGGGTTTAGTTTTAACCCTTCCTAGCACGATAGTGCTATCACTCCAAAGAGTAACTTGACCAATTTTGTCATTAAACGTAGTCTTCATTGTTTGGTAAAGTTGAGTAAGCAGTAGAGCAGCTTCCAACTCCAGTCTTGGTACTGAAATGACCTTCAATGGTGCTACCTTTGACTTAGCACATAACAGGTGTGATTGTGGATTGCCTTGATGATCCGTAGTCACTGCATATAAGCAAGCTCCAAATGCTCGCTCAGAGGCATCACCAAATCCATGAAGATCAAATTTCTCTTCCCGATTGTGCAAATTTACATTTCGTGGAATCTGAATGTCGTTGATTGCTGGTAGGGACATGTAGTAGTCGTCCCACAGTGTTTGGATCTCCTCAGGGAGTGACTCATCCCAATCGATCTTATCTGACCATAATTTCTGCATCAGTATTTTTCCACTGACTAGTACTGGGCCTACTAGTCCCAATGGATCAAAAATCTGACATATTCTAGACAATACCTGACGTTTGGTATTAACAGAGTCTTGTGAGACCTGAACATGATAGTGTAAAATATCCTCAGGTGCGTTCCAGAAGAGTCCCAATGTCTTGAGTGCTTCCTCCTTGTCGATAGTAAATAACTCTTCAGTTTTATTATGCTCTTGGAGACCTCGTAGGATCTGTGGATCATTGGACCTCCACTTTCAAAGTGGAAACTGGCCAAGCATCAAGAGCTTGGATAACTGCTGTTGTAGCTGAATGGCGACCTCAGGGGTACTTGTACCAAAAGAAGTCTTCAGTTGTACAGCAGAAGTCTTCTTCAAGAACTCTGGATGCCAAGGGAAATTCTGCTTTATACAATGCTGCCAGTTCACGCAAGCATCGCATGGCATGATAAGGTGCGCATGCTGTCCCATAGGTCACAGTATTTAACTGATACACCTGGGCTTCATGATCAGGATCCTTTCTCCACAGGATGAGTTGCAGGTGTCTGTCATTTGGATGGACCAGTATTTGACGAAACATTTTGGAAATATCTGCGGTAATGACGAATTGATGTGCTCTGAACCGCAAAGTAATTTGAAAAATATCTCTCTGCAAGTTAGGTCCTGCCAAGAGTTTATCGTTGAGTGATGTGCCACTTGAAGTCTTCGCTGAAGCGTCAAAGACCACTCGGAGTTTTGTTGTCAAACTTTCTGGCCGTATAACAGCATGGTGTGGAATAAAATATTTTTGTTCTAATGCAAGTGAGTTAGAGTTCTCAGCCAGTGTCATGTGATCACGATCAAGGTAACCCTCCATGAATTCATGATAGGCAGAACGTAATTCAGGGTTTTTCTTAAACTTACGTTCCACAGACTCCAATCTGTTTTGAGCCTGCTGTCTGGAGTGCCCAAGAACGACTTCTGCTCTCGTGGGCAGGCGAACGATGAACCTCCCTGTAGAATTTCGTTGTACTGTTCTTGAGAAGAGCTCCTCACATGCCTTCTCTTCTTCTGTGTAATGGAGAATCTCTGGAATTGTTTCTTATTTCCAGAAACGTTCGAGTTACTGATGTAATTGGACATTTGTAACTTTGAGGCAGGTGGATGAGGGACTGGATTCTGGTTCTGTCATCTCTCCTCCTAGGATCCACCCAAACTGTGTATTTTGCAAGGCTGGTTGGCCTTCGATACGGTTACGTGGAGTGCCAATTAAAATTTTCCAATAAATGCCAGCTCCGATGAGTAAATCGATTTTTCCAGGCTCATGATACACTGGATCTGCTAAATATGTGTCTTTGGGTACAAGGACCGTTTTCACATCGATTTTCGTTTGGGGAATCTGCTCAGTGATTGATGGGATCACCAAACAGTCGATTAATGCCGAGAAGTCGCTATTTGTCGCTTGGATTTGAACTTGAGCTGCCATCCTGGCATTTGTCAGTGCCTGATTTATTCCACTGATCGGTTTGGTTTCTTTGGAAAGGCGTAAATTTAATTTACGGGCCAGTGCTGTTGTCATCAGGTTAGATTGTGATCCAGGGTACAATAGAGCACGACAAAGGATTTGTTTCCCAGTGCTGTCTCGAATGAGCACCTGTGCAGTGGAGAGAATGACTCGTGACTTCGGTTTTTGAACACAATACATGACTATTGGAGTGTCTGGGTTTGAAAACTCATTGCAATAATTTACACTTGAGGATGGCTGTGTGTGTTGCTTGTCGTCTCGATGAAGAAGTGTGTTGTGATGTTCATCACACACTTTGCATGTTTTGCGCCTGTAGTTGTCTGCAAAGTGTCCAGGAGTTAGACAATTAAGGCAAAGATTTTTTTTGATGATCTCTTTACGCCTATCGTCGACTGAGAGCTTCAGTAACTCTTCACAGAAGTTAACAGGGTGACTGCCATTGCAGAATTTACAGACGTATGATGATGTGCTTGCCAATGTGACTTTTTCTCCTGCTTTTTCTCCGATTTCTTCTCACTCTGCTGAGTTTGTTTTGGATTAGATTCTTTGGTTTTGTTCTGATTTATCATCTTGAGTGTTTGGCTGCGTGTGATCAAGAATTGTAAAAATTCTTCCAGAGTGGGCATCTGCTCATGGGTATGATCTTTAATGTGATCTTGCCAATCTCGTTGTTCACTGTAATCTAGTTATTTTTTTTGCTAGGTGAATGATGGGTGTGCCCCAGTGCTCTGTGGGTTGTTGAAATGTCTTTAAAGCACCCAGATGACTCTGGATATGCATAACCAGCTTCTTTATTGATTCTGACTTGTCTTCTTTGCTTATGGATGGAAAATTGAACAGCTCCTCAAGGTGAGTGTCAATAATAATTCGTTTGTTGTCGTAGGTCTGGACCAGCAGCCTCCAGGCCGTCTCATAACTGTTCTCGGTGATGTGTATATTTTGAACAACTTCGCGAGCCTCACCACTCAGTTGACCGATGAGATAATGATGTTTTTGAATAGCAGGAATGTTCGGATTATCGTGAATTATTGAACGAAATGAATTGTGAAAAAGTAGCCACTGGGTGTAATTACCACCGAAAATTGGGATTTTTATTTCAGGTAATTTGGGTTTATGTCTGTACTCAGTCTCCACTCGTTGAAAAGGCTGACCCTGGGGATGAATTGGAGCAGCCGCAGCGGCAGCAGCTCTCAGCCGATGCTCTAGGGCTTCTTTCTCTCTATTGAGAATATCCTGCATTGTTGCAGCCATGATGTAGTAACGATTCTCTCCAGCTTCGCGTTCCTTGNCATGTAGTAACGATTCTCTCCAGCTTCGCATTCCATGTTCTCATCCTCAATGAATGCTCGAGCTTCCGTTGCATCTTTAGGTGCTAGGCTTTCGATTTGTGATTGAATTTTCTCAAATGTGGTGAAATATTCTTCAAGTTTTTTTAACCTGACCTGAATGATTGCTGCTGATGCCGTGGGATGATCGTTGAGGTACCTTTCTGTTCTCGTAAAATGTGATTTGATGGTGCCTCGAGTGGCCTTCAGTTCTCGAAGGTCAGCCATGGCAATGTGTGATCACTAACACTACAACAAACTTATGGTTTTTGATTGAAGCTTCACGTTGTGACAGGAAAAAATGTTCTGTTTCGATGTTGTTTCTAAATTGCGGTTATAAATATACATGTGTAGTACGTATTGTAACTACATGCCTGCCTCACGTCGTTCGTCAGTTCGGCAGCTGTGCGTTGGGTGTAGCGTTCGAACACCGGCGTGCTCATTCACTGGGATGATTTGGAGTGTGAATGTATATCACTGTGATACGTTTGAGTGTGGTGGAGCGTCGTTCGCTCGGCGCGTTGAATGGATGTGTGTGTGAGTATCACTTCGATACTTTGGATGTATGGGCGCGTCTCCTCGAGACACGTACAAATGAACTGATTGAATTTCCACTCACTTAATTAATGAGTGATGTCGATTTTATGAATGTTTTGTTTTTATGTGTAGTTTATGATGAAAAACTGTTCAAACTGTCGCAGCGCGTTTTTGTACATTGTGCGTTTTTGTTTTCGGCCGGCGGGTTCCTCGATGCTCGTAGCGTTGTTTACACACGTTAACAAAACTGATGAATTTTGAAACTTGCACTATGTTTCACATGATTTCTCAGCCTCAGGTAGTCGTAGGGCGAACTGGTGGGCGCCAATCTTTGGGGGGGTATGAAATTATGACACAATTACTTGATTAAACGTTATTTTTATTTATTTTAGTGGGATTGAAAAATCTTTCGTGACTGCCTTGTAGCCATTTTGAAAGGGTATTAAAGCGCCTCTCGTGGCCTCGTCTACAAGGCCTTTGCTCCTCACTATCTTTTGCATCATTATCACTTTCGTTTTCAGTTTCTAGGTCTTCATCTTTATTCTCGTTATCTTCCTCAGCTTCTGGCTCTTCGTGTTCTTCATTTGTTACTTCTTTGGTGGGAAGTTGGTCTACCCATTCGGGGTCCTGTTCCCACGAATAACGCGAATCCATTTTGAGGTTTTCGTTCTCTTCAGGAGTGTATTCTGCTAGGAATTCCTTTAGGAATTGGTCGAACTTAAATATGCTTTCGCTTATACATCTTTTAACGTCGTCTGAGATGTATTTGACTGGTTCCTCTTGGAGTAGCTCACCAATAGCTTCCTTGTTGGTAAGGAGGGTCTCGTCGGTATTTGTTCCAGGTGATTGGTTTCTCCCGGGTTGTGAGGAATAGGGGGAAGATCGTTTTTCTGGTTCTTCGTCCACTGGGTTTTCTTTAGGTGGTAACTGTACTAATACTACGGGGTCGACGTCAGTGATTTTGGGAGAGTTTGTGATGGTTCTTTTTGGTGGAGTCGTTGATTCCGCTGGGGCGGTATCCATTGGGTCTGATGGTGTGAAGACGTCATCAACCAGTGTTTTTTGGTTGCGAACGCCTCGTTAGTTTCTTCACATTCTGTTAATTCAGGTTGTTCAATCGCCTTTGTCGTTTCTGGGACAAGGGGTTGAATATTTCGGGAGCTTCCTGCTGCGGATTTCTTGGGTGCAGGTGCAATCGCTTTTCCTGAAATTTTACTCCCGGTGGATGGTTTAGTCTTTGTGTAAGGCCTGGTGACCTTATAGGAGACCGGTTTTTCTTTACCTGCAGCACTAATTCTTGCACTAGTCCTGGTAGCCTCAGGTTTATTAGTCTTGGGTTCAGGGGCACTCTGTTCTCTGGGCCTAGCCCAAGAGATCGGGAGGATCGTAACCGCCTCCTTTTCCAGGTTATCATCCGAATCATTATCCGAATTTTTAGGGCTTGTCTCTCCGCTGTTGAGACCCAAGGGGCTGTTTGAAAATGCATCGGCGTATTGCTCTCGTCTTAACTTCCTACAGTGAACGGAAAATTCATACTCGTGGAGTCGAGAATACCACTTGAGTTGACGCGTGGTTGGAGTTATTATATCTTTTAACCAGGCTACTGCAGGGCTAGTAGCGTAAAGAACAACAGGTCTTCCATAGACGTAGGGCCTGAAGTATTTGATAGCATAGAAAACCGCTGGGCAATCGCGCTCTTCAGGGCTATACCATTTCTCAGCCTCACCAAGAGTTCTGGAGGCATAGGCTATTGGTACTTCTTCGCCTAAATCATTCCTTTGGCTGAGGACTGCTCCTATTCCGATCTCTGTCGCGTGTACAACAATAATAACAGTGTTAGACATATCTGGATAGCATAGGAGTGACTCGTTGGAAATTGAATCTTTGAAAAGTCGAAAAGCTTCCTCATTAGTCTCGTCCCACACAAATTTCGTAGTCTTTTTCAGGAACTCGATTAGAGGTTGAGCCTTCTGTGCATAATCTTCGATAAATCTTCTATAGTAATTGGCGAATCCTAGGAAACTGCATATTCCCTTGACGTTTTTGGGTGGAATCATGTGTTTTAAGGCCGAGATTTTGCTTGTGTCTGGTCGAACGCCATGATTGCAGGTGATCAGGTAACCTAAATAACCTACTTCTTGGCATAAAAATTTACATTTATCAGGTTGCAGAGAAACGCCCTGAGAGCGGAGTCACTTAAGTAACCTTCTAATGCGTTGATAATGTTCTTGGAGCCCTCTGGCAAAATCTACAATGTCGTCAAGGTATACGTATAATTCAGTGCCTGTCAGACCGCTTAGGATTTTGTTCATCATCCTCTGGAAAATTGCCGGTGCGTTCTTAAGACCGAATGGCATTTTCCGGTACTCCCAATGTCCTTCAGGAATGGTAAAGGCGGTTTTTGCTCTGTCTTCTGACTTCATTTTTATCTGGTGAAAACCGTTTGCTAAATCAAACATGCTAAAATACTTGGTATAACCGAGTTTGGCAAGAATTTCCGAAATGTCGGGCAGTGGGTAAGAGTCTCCGATGGTCTTTTTATTTAGGTCACAGAAATCGATGATTAATCGCCAGCGTTTGTTTCCTTTAGAGTCAGCTTTCTTCCGGGCTATCCACAGCGGTGAATTATAAGGTGATTCCGTGAGACCGATTATACCTTGCTCGAGCATTTTATTTATTTGCTTATTTATTTCATCCCGATGTTCCATAGGGTACCTATATTGTTTCGTATGGATAGGCTTGTCATCTGTAGTTTTAATTTTGCAGGTAAAATCTTTCGCGCAGCCGAGTAGATGTGACGAAATTCCAGACGAATTCGTTACCTGGGGAACTCCAGGGTATTTATGGATGGAAAGAAAGAAAGAAAGAGAGAGAGTAAAAATTTATAAACCGTTACCTTTTCTTCGCAATAAAAATCTGTACGGAAAACTAGAGCTACCTGGTATCTTAACTCTACTTCAGAGCTACCTTAAGTTCGGAGAATTACTTAAATTGGTTACCTATCGCGTGAATCGATTTCCTAAATTTTTAGAATAATATTCATTGAATAACTTCATTAAATAAACCAGATATTTTGCAGATATTTCTTTCGGGTCAGTTTTGTTGAGTTAAAGTTTAGTATTTTTGAGATTTTCCTGCGTAAATTCGGTTAAGGATCAGGATATCACCGTGGAATATTTGGCCAAGATAATGTGCTACCTAGTGTTCCCTGTAACCCTTGTGGTTTACCGATAGAGTGAGTACATAGGTCGAGTTGAAATGCTTGCGCTCCCTTGAGCGAGAGTGTTAGGGCTTTCAGTTGGAAGGCCGTGGAGACGATTGCCCAGTCGTCGAAACGGATCGCCATTGGGCTTTTAGTTTAGTTAAGTTGTGTTTGCGTTTGAGTTTTCGTTGGTAAAGTCTTAATTCCTATCCGGAGAGTGCCCTCTGTAGATAAGCTACCTTATTCCGGTCGTAGATGGAGTGAAGATCCGCTCAGCCATCTCAGTATCACGTTGAGTTCAAGTAATTACAGTTTTGTTCAGTTAAAATAATTAGAATCAATTATAGGAAAATTGAAATTTAAATCTTTAAATATTTCGCTCACAATTACCCCGGGAATCGATAGTTCGCATCTCCAACACTCGAGTCAGTACCGTACGGGGCTAGTCTCCCCCAGACTCCCCACCAGTACGCAACAAGCCCGAGCGGACACGCGATAGTCGCCATTACAGTATCCACCCGGACGACCACGAGTGAGGTGCGAATCGATATAGCTCCCTGAACGAGTTCCTTTCGAGGCAATTATCGAGGCCCCGTGACCAAAATTCCGTCGCATTCAACGCTCCAGACTATGATAAGCCCCCGTGTACTTATTTAGAGGTGATTAAAAGTGAATTGGTGCGGTTTTTCGGAAAAGTGATTGGACCACGCGGGATAGCGTCGCTACCTCTCGGAATGACGCCAACACCGATACTAATGGTTTGAAGGGTATAAAACCCTTCAAACGAACCCAAATGCTCCCTGGAATCTACCTGAAATTATCTAAATGATAATTACGCTACCTGAATAAATCCAAATAGTAATAATACTACCTACCGTAACTTTTGGGCTAAAATTTATGCTTTATGCGTCTCGCTACGGCGATTGATGCAACTCGCTACCTGCTTCATTGCTACCTTTTTGCTTGCTAACTTTTCTCGCTCTCTTTACGTAATTATTCTAAGCTACCTATTTCTTCATATTTCTCAAACTCACACGAGTTTTGGGAGAACAATTAGACTACCTGAATTGTTCTTAAGCTACCTTTTACGCGTTTTAATGCTCTCTAGCGTTCGTTGAGTTTTGGATTCCGGTTGGGCATGGGGACGCTATCTTTTTAGTTATCTTTACTTTTATGGTTGGAATCCAGAACAATAAAATTATCGAAGCTCTTTTGCGGTAATGAAAAAGCTACCTATTATTTTATAAATCGTTTGAGACTATAAGCTACCTATTTTCATGGAGAAAACCTCCATTTCCGGGTTAGAAATGCTTCCTTCCTGTAAATCAGCCACGTGGCTGATTCAAGCTCCCTAGCTCATTTTGCTACCTNGAAGCTCTTTTGCGGTAATGAAAAAGCTACCTATTATTTTATAAATCGTTTGAGACTATAAGCTACCTATTTTCATGGAGAAAACCTCCATTTCCGGGTTAGAAATGCTTCCTTCCTGTAAATCAGCCACGTGGCTGATTCAAGCTCCCTAGCTCATTTTGCTACCTTTTCGGTGGATGAGATCCCCGATTGCAATGCGTTACAAATGGCGTAAGAATTAAGAAAACCATTACAAAGACGCTCCAGAATTTGAAATTTGATTAATTACTGTCGAAAATAAGAAGATTTGGTACATTATCGTGAGTTCTCTCTTTATTCCGCATAGCTACCTCATCCGTACTCTCTCGCACATACGCTACCTTCCTATGCGCTCTCTCTCTCTCTCTCTCTCTCTCGCCCTCTCTCCCTCTCTCCCCCTCTCTCCCTCTCCCCCTCTC
>NW_021680770.1:20871-21405 GCF_001412515.2 Diachasma alloeum
GATTCGTGTTCCCCCCCCCCTCGTGGACAATACTTTTGCTTCTTTCTATCAACTTTGGATTGGGATCGCTTTCTCTTTCATGCTTTAAAATTATTATTCATATATTTTCGAGTCTTCTAAATTTTAATGAACCTTTTTAGAATAATTGAGATTATGTCGAGTCACATCCATATAATTTTGTATTTACAAGAGTTTACGATTTTGTATTAATCTCGGCAATAGCGAAACACGTCAGTACAATTATGTTTATTATTCAATATCGACCTTACCTATCCCGTTTATAATTTAAGAAATTGGTTTATTGGTTTCTCAATCGATGATTGTCTTTGNGCAATGCGTTACAAATGGCGTAAGAATTAAGAAAACCATTACAAAGACGCTCCAGAATTTGAAATTTGATTAATTACTGTCGAAAATAAGAAGATTTGGTACATTATCGTGAGTTCTCTCTTTATTCCGCATAGCTACCTCATCCGTACTCTCTCGCACATACGCTACCTTCCTATGCGCTCTCTCTCTCTCTCTCTCTCTCTC
>NW_021680770.1:21449-21756 GCF_001412515.2 Diachasma alloeum
ATTATGTTTATTATTCAATATCGACCTTACCTATCACGTTTAGAATTTAAGACATTGGTTTATTGGTTTCTCGATCGATGATTGATTTCGTTAATTGATGTTTTCGTCCACGAATCCACCCCTCTCTCCACGACCCGCACACTGAGCAGCCGAGTAAACCCCTAACCCTCGTAATCCACATTTCTGCGTATGGTTTGTGATATGTTTTTTGTCGTTATTGGATTTTTGGGGACAATCAGTATTTAGTTTTAAGAAAATACGTTTCCGTTTGCGGTTTGTCGATTCCGCGTTGCTAAAAATCGGCTGG
>NW_021680770.1:21810-68920 GCF_001412515.2 Diachasma alloeum
TCGTCCACGAATCCACCCCTCTCTCCACGACCCGCACACTGAGCAGCCGAGTAAACCCCTAACCCTCGTAATCCACATTTCTGCGTATGGTTTGTGATATGTTTTTTGTCGTTATTGGATTTTTGGGGACAATCAGTATTTAGTTTTAAGAAAATACGGTTCCGTTTGCGGTTTGTCAATTCCGCGTTGCTAAAAATCGGCTGGCGCTCTAAATACACGAAGTAAAGATTGGATGAGCTGTTGATTGTTCCCGGAGTCCAGTTTTAGCGTTATGGTTTTTGGCGTTTCAGACTTGTCGGATTACGAGAACGAAGGTAATGAGTTGGCCGTGTTTGGATAATCGAGAATTTTGGGTTAGGGTTTATTGAGTATTTGTTGAGGCCAAAGAAAAATCATTACATCGGTCACCAGGGAGAAAAAAAATGTCGTGAAATTCCGTGATGATTTCTTCTACTTGTTCAGCTTCCGGTTTGCTCAACCCATGGGTGTGAATTAATTCTTTCAACTTCGCTATTTGTTCAGAGGCACTCAACTTCTTTTTAGATTCTTCGGTTTCGGAAGATGAGTCCGCCTCGTCAGAGCTAGATTCCTGTCTTAATTCTGTATCGCGTCGGAACTCATAAGGTACTAGTTCTTGAGGTGGTATCTTGACATTTGCTGGTTCTGTGGTGGTGTTAATAGTCATAACAATGGCTATCTCATTTTCCTGAACCTGTACGACCGCTTCACGGGCGAAGAGTCCATCGTCGAGTTCTATCTGGGGGAGGAATCCTGCCTCTATTTCCGGATTCAAGATTCTAATGTGAAATGCCATACGAGTACGCGGGGGAATGGTCATTGGAGAGTCTGGTTTGATTTCCAAATACCAATTTATCGGATGCGTTGGATTCCTAGTTAAGAGAAGGGTTTGATAACCGTACAGTATTTCGGTTTTTTCTTGAATTAAGAACTCGTTTCCAAGGATAGCTAGACTGTCAGTCGCTAGAGTAAAGTCTACTACGTGAAAAGTTGACGTTGTTCCTAAAATGTTAAGTTTTGTGGTTCCTATTGTCGATTAAGTGTCCATCGTTAGTCCGCGTAATTCTGTTTCGTCCGAAGTATCTATAGGGACGTATGATTTCAATGCGTGGAGTTCCACGAGATTCATTCGAGCGCCAGTATCTATCAAGAATCTTTGTGTTCTGTCGATGAGCTGAGAACATTCTAAATTTACTCTGGGGCCCCCGCCGGATAAGCAAACCCATTCTTGAGTTTCATCGCGACCTAGTCTACAGTGGTCCAAACAAAAATGGATGGGCGTAGTAGGGTTAGATGCCAATGTTAAAGTTTCTTCCCAATAGGAAATACGTGTGGCTTCACGCGTGAAAAACTGACTGAGGAGTGCTTTGCAACCGCCGGGTACAATGTCGATGACGTGGAATTTTACATACGTTTGGTCGATGCAAATGTTAACGAACCCGATTGCTCGAATCAGCTTTTGCGAAAGACCTGCAATAAGAATTCTTTCGGACGTGTCGATTTTAATATTTCGTTGGAGTGCATTGACCCAAATTAGATTTACCTTCGCTGCGGTATATAAGAGGGCATTTTTTTTATATATATTCCGGCCCTTTCTGCCCTGTGATTGGCTAATCGGCCCTATCCAACCCTATGCATGCGGCTGTGGATTCTACACTGCACCGCATTCGCACTCCTATAGAAAATAGGAGTAGCATGGGAAACCACAGAAAACCCATGCTGGTACAGGCGGTCACTCTATTAGTGACCTCCCGCTCGCCGGAGCCTCCGATTGAAAAACTCGGTTCCACGGGGAATCGAACTCACAATCTTTCGCACACTAGGCTCGCACCTAGCCGCTTCGGCCACCGACATCGGTTAAGAGGGCATTAGTACCTTCGCAATAGAGGTGTGGTCTGTAAATGGTGACTTGTGGACCACTGCCGACCTTACAAATTATTACTTATCTATCTTTTTCGTCTGAGCATGACCCGCAGCGAGAATATGGGAGTCTGGACGCTTTTTCGTTTGGCTCGTCGCAGCGTCGGAATGGCGAGCTGTTTCCCCGTTTAAATGTTGGCTCGAGGACCTGGTTTTGGATTGATTCCGAGAAGAGGGAGCTGACTTTTCATCTCGATTTTTACGGCTCGTATGTTTAGACTTGCCATACGACTTGGAGGACTTCGAAAACTTACTTCTGGACTTTTTATGGGTATCTTCTTCTGAAGATTCGGATGAGGATGGACTACTATTGGTTTCCGGACTCGATGGGGATCTGCGTGATTTTCTGCTCGAGCGAGGTTTAGATTTGGAATGTTTTGACCAGTGTCTGGACTTTGATCGATCGCGATGGCGGAATCCTGAACGAGACTTCTGGATTTTGATTATTTCCGCGAACGGTAATTTTAATTCGTTTATTGATTGATCTGTCACAGAGGGTTTTTCGACAGGTTTAGGTGGAGAGGGAGTGGTTTTATCAATGGCTAGCACGGTCTCTTCGCGAGTCTCGGTGGTACTTCCTGATGTTCCCGCTGGTGGGCCCCCGTAATTTCTATTTTGCGAGCGGCCCCGTGATCTGTTCCGATAATAACCTTCACCTGTATACGTCTGATTTTGGACAAAACGGACATACTTCAAGTCAGAATCTGTCTTGAGGATAAAGATTATTGGGACGTTCTGAGGTCTTGTCTTCGTCGCCAAAATATCGATATTTAGTTTCGAAGGAATGTTCGTCACCTAAGACTTCAGCTATGTCGTCTAATGTCGAAATTCTAGCAGCTTTCAGCGCAGCGTCGTAAGATCGAGGTGCCATAGAAAGGATACGCCTGACGACTACTTGGTTTAAATTTTTTTTGAATGCTTCGGCCGTCCCGTCACCATGTTCAGCTACTGCTGTTTGTAATGCAGTTCTGTGATTTCGTTTTAATCTATTTAGAAAATCAACTAAATCTTCTTCAGAGTACCAGGGGGTATTTTTCAAGTCTTCTCTAGTGGAAGTCTCACTCCATCTGTTAGCGTAACGATTTCTCAAATGATCTAATAATTCGTCAATGGTTTCAAAACGTACGAAAGTGATAAGTTCGCGAGCTGATCCTATTAATTTTAGGCAAATGTGTGGGAGATCCCATTCTTCCCACACATTCTCGTTCCCATTCTTGCTCGTCAATTTCTTTACACATCGATTCATTATTTAAAGTGACTGCTGCCATTTTTGTTGATACTGCGAATTTTTCTGTATTGAAAACTTGAAATGAGATTTATTGTAAGTGAAGAGGAAAAACGGTTCGAGGGAGATGTGGGATGCTCATTCGTATTCCACCGCTGCCACCAATTTTTATTTGTTATGTCCGAAGGATTTTCAGGCGGGAAATCTTGAGTTATGAAAATTGACCAATTGTGCCGTCATTTCTCTTAGATTGAATAAGTTCCTTGGTAAACAATAAAAATAACGTACGATAAAATGTTCCTTATCGCGGTTTTCCGAATTTTTATGAGCAAATTTTTTTTGTTCGCACTCTTACCTTATTCTCTTTTTCGCATGTAGGGCATTTAATTTTGTTATAAATTTTCTGTGGAGATCTTTGGAATAATTAAAGCGATTTTTGAATAATCTTTGCTCTTTAATTGAAATATTTTCGAATAGATTCTGATTTGACAGTAATTTTACAAATTATTGACAGTCTGATTTGATTGATTTTCCTAGTTATAGCTAAATACTGGATTTGAAATTCACAATTGTTTTAAATTTAATCTTACATACAATCTTGTAGTCGATGCGTTGTTTTCGTAGACAGTTTAAATTGTTGTTGAAGATGTTAACTGAGATTTCTCCCTCTCGATTTCCCCAAGATTTACAGGTTACAATATTTTCGCAGTCTTTTACAATACTAGTCCGAATTGTTTGTAAATACACACACTTATACTGTAAGGCGTTTGGAGTCACGAATGCCTTAACTGGTTTGTACGCGTAATTTAAGGGCCAAAAATTCATATCTCTCCTTTTTTTGGATACTAGAAAATGTGTTATTCTCGTAAATTTTGATGAGGAGTTTTGACAATCCAAATTTCCAACAATCAAATCGATCAATCATCCGGTAGCGATCGTCGGCACGCAGGGGACCACCCTCGAAATTAGATTCACTGATTTCTATTGGGAGCTGTTACGGAAGATTGACTTTTCCCGATTTGATATTGGCCAATTCGAATTATCGATGATCGGAGAACATATTAGTTTCCCGATTTATCCGCGCCTGAATTTTTAATTATCGATTTAGTGTGAGGAGGGCCTGAGTGCTTTGGTTTTTTGGTGGGGGAAAATTTCGACAGGTGCTGATGCGCGTTGATTCCGACAGGGTGAGTAATTCGCTGTTGGGAAATTTAGTAAGGAATTTTTTTGGTGTAGCAGGAAGCGCCCGGAATTGTGTTTCATTTTATTTTGTTGTGTTGGAATGAGTTTTAATTTTTCTGTGAATTTTTATGCTTGTTTCGAACTTGGGGGTCGTTTTGGAGTTGATGATTTTAGGGGTTGTTATGGCTTACCGGAAAGGTCTCGATGAGCTGGACATCTTTTATTCGGGACATTTTTCGATTGGGCGCGTTATTTAAAAGTTATGCCAATTGTTACGTTATTGTTGTATATTTAACTAGCTCCGTGGTTTATTGACCGAATTTGAGAATTTTTTTCTGGCGCTTATGGCGCGGTGTTTCTGAGGCTAATGCTAGGGTGAAAAGTTGCGTTTATTTATTTATTGGAGGGGGTTAAACATTTTTGGGGGAATATGTTAATAACAATTTTGATTATTGTCCGATTTTGTTGAGCGTCAGCTTAAACTCTTTGGTTTATTTGCCCGCTCGTTTTTTGTTGAGAACGGTTTTGCATAAATCCATTATTTTAGGATTTAGCAAAAATATTTTATGGGGGAAAAGTTGAACGCCTGCTGAAGTTATTTGTTAATAACTTCAGCAATTCTTGGAGTTTTTTTATTTGATGCTGTGTTGGAAGTTCCACCGCACTAAGGCGAATCTTTTGATGTGTTTAGAATATTTTCGAATTTTGATTTGGTATTTTATTTCTGAGAAAAATTGTTTTACTAGTGTAGGGTAGTGGGGGTTGTTTTCCGAGTTGGTCCAAATAGGGTGACTGAGGGCTCGAAATTTTCGTCTCGTGAAGGAAAATAATTTTGGTTCTTTGCAATTTATTCGTTGGCCATTTGTTTGTTTAACTATTAAGGTTTTATGAATTTTATAACCTTTGGGGAGGTATTGAAGGGTGGTTTTTGTCTGAAAATAATTTGGACATAACACTTTTGATGAGCAATGTCAAATATATTTTCAAGCGTATCTTCAAATTCGGATATCTTAATTTGAACCATCACATCTGTCTCTTTCCGCGATCCGCGCTTAAGGATAGTTTTGTACTGTTTCACTAAGGTCTCCAATCGCATACGATTCCTGCACCATTGGGATCCCCACATAGTCCCATAATACAGCGCACTTTCGCACAATACATTTCGCAGCCTCGCGAGCCGTGAGTTTCGGTCTAAAATGTCTTCTATGGTAAAAATAGCAGTGTAAAAGTTGTTTGTTCGAAGGTAATTGGTTTCAACAAATTTTTTTGATTGCGTTACCGATTAATGCGATGTCGGTTGACTGTCGTGTTTGCGGCATTTTTGTACAAACTTTTTTGTTACTGTTTTTACTGTGAGATCGTTAAAGTGGCGACTGTCTTTGATGTTGACTGTCTGCAAGTCTCCCTTCGACTGATCGTCAATCCAAACTTTAGGTAAATTGCCAACAGGCATCCTGCCATATGAGCGACAAAGTACGTGGAATTTTCGACGCTAAAAGTGACGAAGAAGAAGAAGCAAGGAAAACTGCTTTTCGCATCATAAATCGCTCTAAAATCAATTGTTCAGGTTTTCTGGAAAATATTCGGCTGCAAGCCCGACTGAATGACTTCGAATACCGATTAATTCCGTCCCATTCCAAGAAAAGAATCGTAAAATTCTATAACGAAATAGTATGCGTAATTTCAAATGAAATCAAATAAGAATGCCCAGAATATTATCGATATGAGATGTTCCGCTGCATTCCATGTCAATGCATATGATCGCTTCGGGTCCAAGGTCAATTGTTTTCCGGAATGTCATTTCATTTTAATTATATAATTAAATATAGGGAAGATGCAATTTGTTTTCAGAGTCGACAGATAAATCAAGATTGTCCCAATTAATTTTTAAAATGTTCCAATTAAGATGATAATTGTTATAAATTACAAATTATAGCTTTGGAAATTATTTTGAGGGGGCGTGTAGAGTGAATATTCAGTCAAATGAATGGGGGGCAATAGCTCTGAATCGTGCTACCTGGGAAATGACCCATGCGCTAGGTCGACACTCTTACTACCTGGCAGAGGACTGTCATAAAGTAATTTGATTTTTCACCAAGGTTCTTAGCTACGGACTGTCAGCAAGTCAAATATTTTTGTTAAACTTTAAATCGTTTTTGCTGCCTCAAAAAACATGTTGAAAAATATTTAAAAAAACATATTTGTTTCATTTCATGAGCCTCCGATTCTGCATACTTAGAAAGCAGAATCCGGAAAATGGATTATATGAGGCTGCCTAATATATACAAATAATATACAGGGTGTCCCATTTGAAACAGGACAGTTGACAATTTTTCCAGGGAGGGGTGATACAGCAAAACATTGCAGATGAACGTTGTAGGGTACAGAGGAAAAACTCGATTACTCCCTTCAATTCCCCTCACCATCGTGCCGAAGCCGACGAAGCATACGAAACTCAGCAGCACCGACCACCACTCCAGCTAGACAAGCAGCCGCACCCTGGAAAATTGACCATTGAGGATGAATGAGAGATTGAACCAATTTCCAGTATCATCCTGCGGATGCCCCTGTGATACACCCTCTCCCGCGCATTTCACACCCCAGAAACTGATTGACGAAAGAATCCGAGCAGTGTCAAAAAGTAGAGGACCAAGAGGCAATCGGAAAAGAAAGACGCTCGTGCCCCAGCCGTCCCGAAAGTAGGATTCATATTGAGATATCAGAATAATTAAAGGATAAGAAGTGGTAATCCCTAGAGAAGTAAGGAGTAGAAGTATTCCGGAATTGAGGAGGCAGAAGGAAGGCTCGCAGCATCTCCTGGACTTACCAGGACTTTACTGGAGTCTTAATTGGATGCAGAGTCGCTAATTATATTGTAATGGGCAGTTGCTGCAAATATCAGTTGCTTTCTCCCTCCCTCCTAGAATTATTTCCTATAACATTCCCCCCCCCCCCCAACGGTGCGCCCACACTTTCCATTGTCCCGAATTATCATTGAAGAAATTATTGTAAACTATTCAGAATCAATCCCTAGACACGAGTCGCCTTTTGTTCACATCTTAGAGTCATCGCCTGTCGTATGTACAAACGTCGCCTAGCCCTACCCATCCCTTAGATCACGAGTAAAAAGCAATGGAAAGGTTTTGTAATAATATTGTATAGAATTGAATTCAGAATATACGGGATAATAGTTCGATTACAATTAGCATCGTTGTCTCATTCATTGGATCATCTAAATCAATCATTTCAGGTCCTATATTACATTAAGTTAATCCCCCAAGATACACTAATGCAGAGAAAGGTAATTATTTCTAGTTCAGTACTCAGTTTAATATATTTAATAAACTCCCCTGTTTCAATGTATACGTTATGTTCTTCCAATATGTGCGGATGAAGCATATTTAGACGTCTATCGGTTTCCGCGTAATGGATGAGGTTTTCTTCATAATAATATTCGGATATTATTTATCGATATCAGACTAATATGAGCTTACAACCTCAAGACCTGGGATATGGAAAGGATATCGAACAATAATTTTCATCAATATTCCTTTTTTTTCCTACAAATAAGTAGTTTTCTTCTTTCATGTCCCTTTAACTTGGCTTATGAATTCTCATACAATTGGATTCAACAAAATCAGTGTACGTCGTTATATATACATTCATATTATTTTGTGATTCAACATCCGAAGATGATGATTTTTGTATTTCCTACATGCTTACCATTATTTTCTAACTAGCAATTTATTTGCATACACTCATTTTTATTGACATAATGCTGTCGCTTATTGCTTATCTAAACACATAGTCCATCTAGTGCAGTTGTTTTTCTTCAATCTCACTTTACAAATTATACGAGCCACTTGATAGTGTAAATGGTCTAATAAAATTGCATTTTTCTTTATTTCAAGGGAAATTTCCAAGTGATTTGTATTGAAATGTAACCAATTTTACGTTCCTACAATGATGCATTGATGTATTTATTATTGTTTTTTTTCCGCTGAACTGATAGAAAAGATGAAATAATAATTTTTTTCACTCTCTTTTCAGTTCAATAGAAGAAAATCACAATAACAACCTGCTAAAAGTTTCCCAATTACTCGGCCATCTCTCATATTTTCTTATTCGTATGATAATATTTCCATGTGATTTTGATAAAATACCGTCTATTCAAAAAAAAGAACACTGTAGTGTTTTTTTCCATACTTGAGTGAGCCAAGATGCAATGAGTATGCCATCCACTACTAGTTGTGATGACGGTGTAGCTCCTCTGAATATTTCTACAGGGTTCGTCAGAGGAGAAAGATGAGGGAAATACCGTGACACACTATAAAGCTCAGATTGGATCGATATACCGATAATCGTGTACATGTGCTGTGTGATTTTCCTTGGATGCGGTTATACACATGTGAAACTCCACCCAGTATGTCCGTATCACGTTGATAAATAGGATACTTAGAACATATACTATATATTTATATTCACTGTGAGGTCAGCGTGTCACACGATTTTCCTTTCAATAAGACATTCATCTTTGCATTTATATGTTTATTTTCTCCTATGTTGTCACGTTCCTTTTTTCATTCACGTTTTCAAAGTCTCGTTACATTCAGTCGTAGCATTAAAAGATTATTTTTTATGGACTTTTTTTCTTCTTTCAGAGAAAAATATTTGCATCATTGCTGAATGTGTTGCTCTCTATGATAAATGAATACATTTTTCCCTTATTTTAATCCTTCATGTTCCTTTGGTATGTTTATACTTTAATCCTCTCATGTATGAAGCAACTAAAATAACATCTGCGTGAGGAGAGTTTTTGGTGAAGGAAATATGATCCTACGATTATGCGTTAATACTTTAGATTATGTACACTGATAGAAGAATTTAGTTACTGTTAATGCAGCTTCTTAAACATTACCACGATTCATCAATAATCAACGAATTGTGGTAATACATAAGGACCCGCTTTAACAATAACTAAAAAGAAGGAAAGTGAAAAGAAAGAAAAAAATGGCGCATGTTTAGTATATTATCGTACAGTCTGAATGAAATAATTGAAACTAACATTCTGTCATCTCTTTCTCATGATTCCAATGCTATCATTTATAATATGATTCTTACACTAATTGCCTCGACACACAGCATACTAGAGATACTTTTTCTTTTTTTTCAAAACTAACATAATTTAAAAAATTTAAAATTATGCGTGACAAATATGTCCACGCCCGATGAAAAATATGTACATCAATGAACCAATCATGTTAAATACATAAACCAAGAATTACATTATTATCAACATTTTCAAAGCCACATTTCTATTAATCACAACTTACGAACTGCATTATATATATATATATGTGGAAAAGTGCGGGGATAGAAGAGGGGCAGGAGGAGAGGAAGGCAATCCCACCAGATCATTAATACCTTAGTTGAATGTGTGGGATTGAGCAAGAACCACTGGGGTAAACTCTCTAGCAAACCACAAGCATCAAAGGATAAGCTCTAGCGGACTTAGTCGTACTCTCGTTACGTCGTTCATCGTCAAATGAATATTCACGACAAACACACCTGGTATTTTCACATTTCTACTCATTTTTATTTGGAACTCAGTGATTATATTTTCTAATGACTTAATGCATACTGTCTGGGATTAATTTTCTTTCCCTACATTTCTCTGTTTCTTTGATTGGTCAGGTTTACGGTACTACATATAGATTGGTACATGTTCAGAAGTCTCTAGTTATTGTAAACTCGGTTTAGTCAGTTATGGGTCATTTGATATTTTTTACCCCCTGCTTCTTTTGTTGGTTCCATTTTCGATGAGAGCTGGACACCGCGTGCAAAGATCAATTTGTCGACAAAATGATGAAGCTGGTGCACGAGAAGAGAATTTTCTTTCGATATTGACAAGCCATGATCTGTGGCCATCAGTTTTCCCGCATAGTTCGTCATTCATAAAATGTTCGTTGCAGGATGGGAATTACAATTAAGTGTTCCATGTCATACAGTAAAGGCCATACGACGAGTTATGATAGAGAGGAGATAGAATTTGTTGAGTAATGGGAGTAAACGTTCGCGATGAGAAATTATTGGAAACGAAAATATAGAAGTAATTGAACTAAATCACAGAAGTGGTTTCTGACGAATATGCTATATTGAATATATTGTAAAGTATGAGCTCAATTAATAATAAATTACTTTATTAAAGAATTTGTCGCAAAATAAATAATGAAAAGAGATAAAAAATAAGAAGACCTCCGTAGGAAAAGCCAAGAAATAAAAGAATGACGAGAGGGAAAGAGACAAACGTACATGATGGTGGTTGAAAGGGATGGAAAGCACAAATACGCAATAATATGATAGCAAACTATGCGTTGAAATGATCCTCTATTTGTCCATCACACGTCAGATTCATTGTCGTGCTTAATAGCTGCATATGATCTCATCGGAGCGAGCTGTCGAGTCCCATGAGAATCGATCCTCAGGGAATGACTGACGAATGAAGTGATGACGGTTCAGCTTAGGTATTGGAAAAATCTCAGTGACAAAGTATGATCGATGGATGCTATTCGTCACTCTCTTGATTAAACTTTACTCACATTCATTGTGAACTACTTTTCATGAAAATAAATTGTCCTACAACAAATAGAACCCCTACATAAAATGAGATTCATATAGAAAGAATTTCAAATAACTTTCGGTTTGAATTGATCTGAATACATTATTCAATTAGTGCAATTTCTAATCAAGAGATATTCCATTCCTCAACAACTTCACCATTACATAGAAGATCAAGAATGTGATATGAATATTTGAATAGATGTTATCGCATGTGCTCAGAGATTGCAATGATATCAGGAGTATTGAATAGAGTCTTAGTCGGGGACATTAGTTGATTAGGTACAGATTAACTGTACGCACGTTGATATCCACAAACGATGAATCTCGGTCGATGGTAACCTCTCACTATCCTCCAAATGAACACCAATTAATCATAGCTTTAATGTTCCATCAATCTCATATCGAAAATGATGTGACGTACGCAATCCCCTAAAATAGTCAGGGATGAGAGTTTAACAATATGAGAGAGGACTCATTTGGATGAGAGCAGATAATTACTGTACGAAGTTGCACAACGGGAAAAGTGGTTACTGCTTGTAATCGATCAGTCACCTTGCAAATGACCCGGCATATAGCAGTAGAAGTAGTAGTGCCAACGTTCGCGTCGCCGCACCACTGTTACTCGAATTACCGTGTTGCATTGCTGCCGGATGTTCACCTGGAATCAGAATGTAGATTGCTAAGCCATTGTTTACTGTTTGATGTATTTCAATTTACAAAACAAAAGCGGAAAACTGAATGAAACTGAAAAAAATTACGACTCTCTTACTTGACTACAAGAGAAACAGTGTTAGTTTTATAGTTGCAACAATAAAATATCTAGGGTTATTTTTATCTCTTCTTTTTATTGCTTATTTTCTTCTGGATGCAGCGAGCCCCGGCAACTGGTCTAATTTATAGCAAGCAGTTCGGCGAATTCTGGCTGGATGGGGAAAGTGGAGGAGGACGCGGAGGCGTATACCTCTACAAGAAACACACATTTTTCAAGAGGGTAAACCGGGACGGAGAGGTGAGAAGAAGAGGGTAAAAGGAGGGGGTTAACGCATACGAGCGATGGTGAAAAAGACGAGCGCGCAACTGCATTTACCCAAGATATGGTGAAACGACGGCGACTGAAGAGTTTATTGCTGAAGAGTACGCCTGGATAGTGCAAGCTGTATATCTAGACCATTCTACCATCACGGTCGCAAAATTTAGTACTTCACAATTTCGCATGAAAGAAATAGCGGAAATGGAAATGAATTCATCCTACAAAGTGTTGAACTAAAGTAATCTGCTCATTGACGCTGATCCAAATTTCCATCAGTGACGGAATTATTCGGTGCTACACTTGTGAGAAGATCCGCGATTTTTAGTAAATTGATGATTTTCAAATGTGGCTGATCGAGCCATTATATAAACAGAGAAAATGATATAGGTCTCCAATACTAACATCTGATAATTTCTCCATTTATCATATATTGGCGAAATTATTTTACTATTAGGGGAGATGGAAGTAGAAGCCGTCACCTGAGATATACTTGGGTTTTCAATTGATGAGGAAAAATAATCATCGCCGAATGAACACCTATTTCAATTTTTGGTGCACCAAGAACTTAACCCTTTGAATATACCCGTTGGTCATTTGAGCTGGTGGTTGATCCATAGTCTTGAATTTCTCGATGATCCGGACAACTGTTCGACGCGCCTCTCAAAAAAAACAAATTGCTGGAACGGGCATATAAAGCCTCGCTGAGATCTGTTAGCGTACATTCGTTCGGCGGATGAAAGATTTTTCTCGAGGATCCACACGTCGCATAGTCAGTTTATGTAAAATGGATCTTTATTTATGACGTACTAGCCACATGAGATCGGCTAGTTGAAAATTGATGTAGAATAATTGATATGATGATCAATATGATCATTGATATGATCATTGATATAATGATTGATATGATGATGATGATTATTGTTTTTTTTATTCATTCCTAAATGAATAAATGATATCACATTTAAGGAAAGATTATTCATGATAAGTCAGAGTCAATGAACAAAAAGTTAAAATTTCTCAAGTTTCCCAAAAAGGTTGAGAAGTTTTTTGAATTCACTTGGAAATTCCAGAACTTTTTTGGACTCTTTAAAAACCGTGAGAATTTTCTAGAATTTTCCAGAACACTTCAGAAAACCCGAGAACTTTCGACGAAACGGCGATAATTTCAAGGAAATATCTCATAATAATAGAAATGAGAATAATTTGTCTAATAACTATCATAGAGCATTCTCGAGTTCTTCCGAAAGTTCTAGAAATTTCCACTATCATTGGCTAAATAGATGTTTTCGGTTTCGAAGAATATCCTCTCATTTTCTAGGAAATTCGAGACAGCTTCAGCAAGTTGTGGAAATTTCTAGAACTTTCTGCGTTTCACCCTCTCAGGGGTGGATTTTTGAGGAAATAAAAAACACGTGTCTTTTTATTTTGAAAGGAGCATCTACACGCGCATTTTCAACTCTCTAATTTGAGCGGTTCTCGAAATCGCATGAGAAAGAGTCTAGCGGAATAAGTATGGTGAAAATGCCTCCAACGAATTTTGAATCACCAATTTTTTCCGTTGTTCATAGTGATAAAATATGCTTGCATGCAAATTTTCAGATTTTTATCTGCATTCCTGCCAGTTTTGTCTTGAAAAAACCATCTTTTTCTTATTTTCACGTTTTTAGCCATCCAAAAGTGATCTAAAAATCTGAAAAAATTCTGAAAAATCATAAATATATCAACACTTGTCTGAGAATTTTTATTCAATTTTTTTATGATAATTTCTATTGGAAAAAAAAATTGATTTTTCAAAAATTGTTTTGAACATCATTGGATAAAGATACAACTTCGGAAAAAATTATTATCTTTTATTTCATATTTTTCTATAGAATAACGCAGAGAAAAAAAATTTTTTTTGCTTGCGCCATATTGAAAAAAAATAAATTGACAAATTTTCAGTTTTTTTCTACTGAAAATCTACGTTTAATTCCTTTGCTGGACCCAGTTAATGAGTAATAACACTTTTCATGGTTGATTCACATATGAGAGGGCAACCCTTTTCACCCCCCTTAAGGGGTGAATTTCCAAAAACCCTGCCTTAGTGAGAACTTACGTCACTAAAGGTAACTGTAGGCAAAAGCTCATGCTCGTAGCTCATGTAGTTTGGTCTATGCGTTGATACGTCAGTCGCCTTGAAAATGGCATTTCCTTCATATATATTAAGTGTATGACTTAATCTTTCTAATCACAAAATATACAATATTATAAAATATATAAATACTAGATCAATCCTCGAAATATCGTCCATCGTTTTCGATGACCTTGCGCCATCGATCGGGCAATGTACGAATGCCATCGCGAAAAAAACTGGCAGGCTTTGAGGCGATGAAGTCATCGATGAATTTTCGTATATCGTCCTGAGTTTGAAACCGTCGTTCCCTTCCAGCCCAAGCTTAAAATCGTTTTCTGTGTCGCGCGAACAACATGAGGTCAAGCGTTATCATGGAGCAACATGACTTTCCGGCTCCCTTGCACAGTAAATGGCCTCTTCTCATCAAGTACCTCGCTCAGTTTATTCAATTGCCGACTGGAGCATTCTGCAGTAAATGTCTGACACGTTTCCAAAAGTTCGTCATATAGTACACCCTTCATATCCCACCAGGTGCAGAGGAGAACTTTCTTTATGTGAATTTTTTGTTGGGGAGTCGATGTCGATGGTTGTCCGGAATCCCCCCATGACTTTTTCCGTTTGGGATTAGCAAAAAAAATACATTTTCATCTCACCTCATAATTTTTGAGGAAAAATCTTTCTTCTGGCACTTGGCGAGCAAAGAAAAGCACATGTTCATGTCTTTGCCGCGGTTATATTCAGTCAGTTCGTGTGGAACCCATCTTCCTATCTTTTGTATTTTTCCGTTTGCGTGTAATCATTTAGAGACTTCTGCTTGAGTAATTCCTACCTGAGCTGCAAGCTCTTTTTGGGTTTGCGTTGAGTCTTTGTCGAGTAATTCGTGCAATTCAGCATCTTCAAATTTCAGAGGCTGTCCGGGGCGTTCCCGGTCACTGAGATCGAAATCACTATCTTTAAAGCATTTATACCAATGTCTACACGTATCATAACACACAATATTACTTCTGAGAGTGGAACAATTTGAATCGTGGGCTTCAATGGCTTTTTTTCGTTGTTGGAACTCGTTGAGAATACATTGCCGATTGTGCTGCGTATCGGTCGCCATTTTCTATAACTACTGTTTTTTGAAGTTGCACAGCTCTTCCAGGCATGAAATATAGCGTATTAGAAACAGTAAGGTTCACTCTTCAAAATCGCAAACGGACGCGTAAATATTTGAATTTTAAATAAGACAGCGCACTCAATGAAAAAAAACGGAAAGATTAAGTTACACACCTAATATCAATTTTCAGTACGTAGAGGGAACATTCCACGACAAACTATCGATGCCGGAAGACAGCATATTTTGAATTGCAACCTGAAAGGACCATAGAGTGTAAATTTGTGCTGAATCCTTCTATTTTTTGCACTTTATACGTCAATAGAACCGGTGAATTTTACAAAATTATCGAAGCAATGAAGTAAACCCCCCAGTTGTTGCATCTTTCATGTATGCTGAAACAAAGACGGAGTATTCAAAGGATTCATGATCTTTTATTATCGGTCAAAATTAAAAAGGAATAATTATGGATTGATAAAAGTACGTTGACTTAACGGCTGGAAAATACGGGCAGTTTTCCTGGTAAAACCGAGAAAATATCTCGTAGTGCGCAGCAAAAATTCCGATGCTGGCATATGAATTCGCTGGTCCGCCAAAATGAACCCATTCTACGGTGTTAGCACGATAATTCTTGAGGTATTTTGTCTGCATACACTAAAAAAAGATTACTTCTGATAAATAGGAAAACTACTTGTATTCAGTACCGAGGCGTTTCTGGAGAAAAGCTAATTTTTTTACTTGGTCCAAGTCGCAAATCGACTGAATACAAGTTTTATGCTCCAAGTACAATTAGCACTGGTGACAAGTACCAACTGTACTCATCATCAGTACTGAAAGTACTTGTACTGAGTACCGAGCTGTACTTCTCAAAAGTAGAAAAAATACTTGAGACAAGTAGTAATAGTACTCAAATCCAGTACCAATGGATTTTCGCGGAATATTACAGTAAGATTCATCATACAATGGAGATCGTTGAAAAACGAAGAATTAATGCAAATAAAATTATTGTTTATTGTTCGTTTGCCCCTCAAATGCTTGAAAATTGAAATGTACTGGACTACAGTCCAGTGTAATAAATTCTCGAGCTACAGAGATTTTTTTTTCAAAATTTTTCAAAAGATGTGTAGAATAACAATTACCAATTAAGTTTTCCAAATTTAATTTCCAAATAGTCCTTTTTTTTAATAACAAAAAAGGTAATATTCATGCGAAATAGCCAGCAAAATGATTCTCAAAATAATTGTTATATTTTATATTGAACAAAAAAATTGAAGTATTAATCTTTTGAGCTATCTTGTGTGAAAATTGCAATTTCATTATGCGACAAAGAATGAAATTGCCTATTTAGAAGTCGAATTTTGAAAAAAAGTAGCTCGTAACCGTTATTCTAGACATCTTTTGAAAAATTTACAAAAGGAAACCCCTGTAGCTCAAAAATTGAGTACACTGTGCTATTTTTCTTCATTTTCAAGGTCTTGGGGGCAAATAAACAATAAATAATCGTTTTTTTTCCCACTTATTCTTCGTCTTTCAACATATATAAATAATCAATCATCAATGTGTGATAAATCTTACTGCAATATCTCGCGATTTTTAAACTCATCGTAACCTCCCCTCGATGAAATTTGGTCATTGTCATCTGAGAATGATAATGATAATGATAATGAGAACGATAATGAGAATGATAATTAATGATATGAAATTCCCCAACAAAATAACCAACCAAAAGTACTGGAATCAAGTCATAAAAGTACTCGCGAGAAGTAGAAAAATTACTTGCTCCAAGCATTAAAAGTACGTGTGAGAAGTAAGAAAAATGCTGACAGGAAGTAATAAAAGTACTTCCTCCTAGTACTTCTCCTACTTGCTTAGCAAATATTGTACTTTACCCAAGGACATGAAAAGTACTTGGGACAAGTAGTTTCCCAACTTTTCACAAGAAAACTTCTCCCAAGTAGAATTCAGTACTGGTGAGTAGTAACTTTTTTTAAGAGTGTACCCATCCTTACTTCACCATTTACACTTCCATCATATTCAGCTAGTATATTCAGCAAATAAATAGTTCATATTTTTCACAAGAATTACTGAATACTCCCCAATGCGGATCGAAGATACTGATGCTGAGTTGACGATATTGCCGACAATAGCTAAGCAGAGTGACCACCGATTGTCTGGCCGAAATTAATCATTCATCATTCATTCAGATATATGATTTCTAAACTCCAAATTAGGTATGATAATTCCCAATGAAGTGCAGAAATTGCGTATCGAGATACGCGGCAGCGGATCGGCCAAGAAAAAGTTTTGAATCCGACTTACAGAACATTAGGCTGAGGGCATCTCACTGATCTCTATATAACTGGATATGTAACAACTCGTTAAATACTACCTGAGGGACGGCTAAACTCGGGTGGCCGTGACTTCCGAACATCAGAGGTACGCGTGTATCCTCTGAGTGTGTGTGTGTGTGTGTGTGTGTGTGTGTGTGTGTGTGTGTGTGTGTGTGTGTGTGTGTGTGTGTGTGTGTGTGAGGGCTGTGCGATAGTCGTCCTTCAGGGAGTATGTAGCGAGGCGCTATATGTTTCCCCTGCTGGGAAAAAATGTAGTTTAGACTTGCCTGAAGGAGGGGAGATAGTAAAAACCATAATCGTATGGGTCGTTTCCAAATGACGGCGTTCTTCGCAAAAAATCACGAAGTTTCACACTTCGCGTTTGTTTGATGAGAGGTTCGGAATTGGTGGAATATGCGATGGCTGGATAAAATAATAATGGATTTTCGGGAGTGGGTCAGCGGGTCCAATAAATCACTACACGCACGTGGTTTTCACGAAACCCAATATATAGTCACTAGTAAATGTTTTCACAGCGTCAAAATAAAGTACAATAATTAGATTGAATATTGAGCTGAGCACAACGGAAATAATAATATTGAGCCGAACTATAATTGATAAAACAATTGAGCGGACAATAGATTACGTAACCGAACGATGAAATATACACGTGGTGTACGCTAGCACTCCCGGAACGATAGTGAGCATGAGGTGTTAAGTGCGGAGATGTGTGGGCTCGGTCGGTAACGGTGAGTCGTCCCGTCAGTTGCTGCCACCGAGCAAATATTATCCCGAGCTGAACTGGGCCTAGTGGCCCGGGAATATCGACCAATTTCAAACAGCGTTAAATCACAATGGTAACATCATTGTCGGTAATCGAATTTAAGTTGAAATTAAATTTTTTTTCTTCTGAAGTTCAGATAGTCTCTGGCGGACTAAATTCGTGTAGCCGTGACTTCCGAACTTCAGAGATACGCGTGTGTCCTCTGAGTGTGTGTGTAAGGGCTGTGCGACAGTTGTCCCTCAAGTAGTATGTAACGAGGCGCTACAGATGGACTATTCCCGTACCTCCACCATACGGAAAGTAAGCAAAAAAGAAAATATGCCAGTGCCACCGAATATCTTAAAGGATACTAAATATGACCACACTGCGCATGCGTATTGAAGAGGTGGGTCAGTTGCTTGGTATGTTACTGCTGAAATTTATCTGATGCCATAATCCTCAAAATGGTGTGGGAAAGGGGCCATTCGTTGTTGAATGTCAATTCTGCAGAAAACAATTATTTGGTTGGAAAAATAGTACTGTTACGTCAAAATGTGAAGAAAAGTTGACATAACTTATGGCAAAATGACCGAAAGGGTCTATTCGAGAATTTTCTAGATAGAAACAAACTAGAAACCCCTTTGAAACAAAATGAATCCCCACTATAAATTTTGGAAAGAAGGCACTGGAGGAAAAAAAATGAAATAAATACAAACTCAAAATTAAGTTTAAACCGACTCCGAAGAGTCTATATTTTAAACTCACTGAAAAATAGTGTAAAGACTTACAAGAAGTTGCTTCTCTGCTAATTCAAATTGGTAAATAGTCACAAATTTGCCGCACTAGATTGCCCAATATGATGTGATTTTTACACTCTGATTTGACTCCATACAAGTAAATCGAATTATACTTATTGAGTAAACAATTAACCAATAAAAGCCACGAAAGACTTCAATATAAAATCGAAGAAACCAGTCACGAAAAAACTGGGTTTAAAAATAGTCACGAAGGAATAAAAGTAAAAGTTTGATTATTACGGTGGAGCTGAGGAGCAAAACGACGGTTGTGTTACCTCAGCCTGAGGGGATGTCCTCAGATACAAGGAGGGAAAATTCGGGGACCAATGGTCGATGACCTCGGGCCCGAATCTTCACACCTTGTACACCAGTCCCAATGTTTCAGGGCTAACTCCGCCCCCTCCACATCAAGACGTTGGGAGTGTGGGCGAACTTTTCCAACCCCCAATTACCAATGAGAATTGTTTCGGGAGGTCCCATTTTCTCCCTCCACAATATTCAACTTCTTACTAAATATTTAATAAATATTTTAATATTTATTAAATAATTGAAATTATTATTCAAAACTAAATCGCAAACAATTGTTGAAGTAATATACAATATTTTAAATGGTTTTTTAAATTTATATAAAATGTATGAAACAACATATTCGATCTAATAATTAAAACTCTATTACGGCGTTCTCTTGTATTATGGAAATGAATTATTTGAGTTTGAATTTCTCAATTCAGACTCAATAATCAAACGATTCAACGAAAGAATTTGTTTAAATTGAATATTTATTTCAAACTAATAAATTGAATTTTCATTGTTCAGATAAAGGAAAAATGAACTTGAAATCCATGAATTTTCATCCATGAAATTCATAAAGATTTGAATTGAATCGAAAAGAAATGATTATGGAGAAGAAACGTTGAATGAGTTTACTTGAGAAAACCGAACATAGTTTCAAAAGAAACCAAAATGAATTTCCATAAATTGTTAAATAGAATAAAATAAATTAGAAAAAATAACTGAATGAGTTCAATTCGTAAAAGGAATATAATTGTGTCTGAGCTCGAATCTGGTTTGGGAAATATTTTTGAGCGATGGCCAAAAAAACGATGGATTTCTACGGGAGCGCAAGAAGGTCCAGAAAACACAACACGTGCACGTTGGTCACAACAGTCAATTTAATTATAAAAGTCAAATATTTACACGTGCTAGCTTTAACTATAATTAACGAGATGGTCAAACAAATGCGCGGGTCACAAAATTATTAAATAACCGCAGTTCACAGAATTTAGATAGCGCAGGGCAATTAGTTCTAAGAATTTGAGCAAAATAGCGACTTCGCGGAAAAGTGATACACACTGTACGACGGCCGATATGCTAATGAGGCCGATTGAAAGACCGCAAGGTGGCAGGTGTCGATCATCGTGGGTCCAAACGTGCCCCAATTTAAATGGGGGCGTTCGCTGGACACCTGTCCATCAAGTGGCGCCTCAGGTGTCAGAGGTGAGAGGCCACTGGTCAGTTCAGTCGGTTGCGCAGGTCAGTCCTGAGAAGCCATGCAAGCATGCGAGAGGAGCGAGTGTGCGTGTGTGCGGAAAACAATTCGGTGAAAAACCGAACATTCTCCCCCGTCGTCAGCAGCTGCTGACGTGACTGAGTTGGTCTGAAACAAAAAGAGATTAATCGAGCTCAGGACAAGATTTATCGAAGATCAATATCACCATCGTAGTTTACCAGTGACGGTCAGGTGTGAGTACAGCCGAGGACGTAGGAGGCGTAAATTCCGGCAGACCCCGGCAGACTCACCTCCACTCCGGGCCAGTTGCCACAGAGAGGGTCGTAAATCCTCACCATGACCCAATCCGAATATGGACTATGATGAACCCGATGATGCAGAGCTGTCATCACGTGAGATGATCCTAGATATCGCTGGTCGAGATGATCTTAAGTGTCGCTGGTCGAGATTGGCCGTAGAGCGAGCTTCGAGATGGGCCGTTGCAGAGTAGAACTGGACGTCTTAATGGTGACCACCCTGGCGAGTCCATCTCTACCAGGGTAGAGAGCGATGATTCGAGCGAGAAGCCATTTCGTTGGTGGAAACTTCTCGTCGGTGAGAAGGACTATGGAACCAATTCCAATGTCGTGAGATGGGTGGTGCCACTTCGAGATGGACTGTAGATGTTGAAGGTAGCTAGTAGACCACTGCTTCCAGAAGTACTGAACCTTCTGCTGGATAAGCTGCCAACGAGATAGGCGAGCGACGTTCAAATGTTCCAGCGAAGGGTCAGGAACGGAGGTCAAGGCCTGGCCAATCAGGAAATGACCTGGTGTGAGTGCGCTGACGTCATCAGAATCCTCTGATAGCGGTTCCAGTGGTCGCGAATTGAGCACGGCGTCGATATGCGCGAGTAAAGTAGTGAGTTCCTCGTAGGTCAAAAGGGAATCGCCGATCGTTCATTTGAGATGGAACTTCACCGACTTTACCGCGGCTTCCCATTTGCCTCCAGGTTTGCGCAGAACAACTATGGGCCGAACAAGGAATCGACGCTTGGGACGGTCCGCTTCAGGCCTGAGAATGGGCTGAAGACGCAGCCTGAGCAGCATCACCGGTGTGAGTGTACGTCACGACAGGCACGTTGGTCGATGGAGCAGAAGCACTCGGGCGCTGAGCTCCTGCATCGTTGCGAGGGACTTGAGATGCTGGACCACGTTGAGCTGGACGACGAGCGCGATCAAAATGCAGCAGGGAATGGTGCCTCTCCTGGCATGTCCTGCACGTTCGAGTGGTCTGGCAGACTCTGATACTGTGCTTCCCCAGACAGTTGTAGCACAGGTAGAGTCGTTCGACAACCTCCTTCCTTGCTGTAGGAGTAAGCGACTTGAACCCGCTGCAAGAAGCAATGTAGTGATCCATCTTGCAGTAGGAACAAGGATAGCCCGCGTTGGCCCAGGACGTCGACTTTGTGGACTGTATTTGCGCTGGACTGGGAGATTTCTGGGCTGACTGCTGCGCATGCGAAGACACCGAGGCTTGGTTGACCTTGGCACTACTGTTGGTCATCGAACGAGTCTGGACGCTCAGCTGCGAAGGACGAGAGGCGTCGTTCGATGTGTGCACCGAAGACCCAACCTCCAAGGTATCCATGGCTCGTGAACGACCTTGTAGGAAATCGAGGAGATGTTCATGCGTCGGATACTCAGTCGATGCTCCAATTTTATTTTCCCATGCCTCACGAAGCTTGTTGGACAAGCGACGAGTGAGCACGTGAACGACGATTGGACCCCAATGATCTGTTGGCTGATCCAGTGCTTTGAGCGCGCTGAGTGCCTCAGAAACGGAGCTCGTCAATAAATTAAGGTCTGAGGCACCGTGCGTCTTCATCGGAGCAGGATTGAGAAGCTGGTCAAGGTGAGCTGTAATCAATAAGCGCTTGTTCTCGTATCGATCGACCAAGATTCTCCATGCGATGCCAAAGGAATCTTCAGAGACGGGCAAATTAGAGATTAGCTTCAAAGGCTTATTGGAGAGACAGAGACGGAGGTAGTGCATTCGCTCGACCCCAGGAATCTCCAGATTATTCCCGACCAGCGAATGGAAAAGGTCTCTCCATGGCCTCCACTCCTTAGACACTCCAGAGAACTTCGGAAACTCAATCTCCGGAAGAGCTCTGCGCGTGGAACTCAGTAGTTGCGCGTCGCTAGGAACACGAACCGATTGGTTGAGGTTAGGAGCCCCCTTCTTCTCCAACAGCTGCAGCAGCGCTACTCTACCTGAAGCGTAATGCTTAAGCGCGACATCGAAGACCTGATTCTTAAAATAATCGAGAGAGGTCAAATTCTCGATCTTCTGGCCGACGAGTTTCTCATGAGACGCTTCCAACTTCACCCAATACGTTTCCAGCATGACGAGCTTAGAATCCAGAGCCGTCACTCCGAACTGCTGGATGCTCTCCTCCTGTGACTCCGTGTAAATGCCTTCGATGAAGGATGCACGTGTCATCTGCAGCGAGATCAGCGCTTCGAGAGTTGCCATCTTGTGGAATTGTCAACAAAAAGAGAAAGAAAACCAACAAGAAAAACCACAACCTCGATCAACTGCTGCGAAAAACTAAAAAAGAAACAATAAGCGAACGTGCCAGGAGAGATGTTCAAAAATAAACAAAGAGCCAAGGACGCAGGTCAAAAAGCAAGAAAAAGCAATATGCGGAAAACAAAGCGTAGCCCAGAACTCCAGCGCAGATTCAAAAAGCGTTAATAATAAGCGTAAATAAATCGAGAAAAAAAAATAAATCACATGCAGCCGAACTTGAGGTAAAAACAGCAAAATCCGAGAGAAGCGCAAGAAATTGTAATTAATTTGACTTCCCTTTTTGAGCGAGCTGCACGATAATCCACCTCCTTCAGCGCAGGTCCGTAATACCCTGAGGTAGGTCGTTAGGGCTTTCCGATGGTCCAAGATACCCAAAGGTAGTCAATAATTCCTGGAGTAGGCCTGGAGTAACGCTGATACGGTCCTGATGAGCGGAAATTCTGAAACGGGCCTTCAGTGCTGGAGATACGGCCCTGAAGACGATGTACCCAGGGGTGGGGCGATGAACGGGATCGACACGTCCCTGGTAAGTAGGACCACTGGTGCGGGGCCCTCCGATCAGGTGTTACGGCACTGCACTGGCGTCCCCGTACTCCCGCGAAAAACACGGATGCCGCGAAAAAACACACAAAAAACCGAAAAATATTCCACCGATCCGGCTCGAAGGACCAAAATGTCTGAGCTCGGATCTGGTTTGGGAAATATTTTTGAGCGATGGCCAAAAAAACGATGGATTTCTACGGGAGCGCGAGAAGGTCCAGAAAACACAACACGTGCACGTTGGTCACAACAGTCAATTTAATTATAAAAGTCAAATATTTACACGTGCTAACTTTAACTATAATTAACGAGATGGTCAAACAAATGCGCGGGTCACAAAATTATTGAATAACCGCAGTTCACAGAATTTAGATAGCGCAGGGCAATTAGTTCTAAGAACTTGAGCAAAATAGTGACTTCGCGGAAAAGTGATACACACTGTGCGATGGCCGATATGCTAATGAGGCCGATTGAAAGACCGCAAGGTGGCAGGTGTCGATCATCGTGGTTCCAAACGTGCCCCAATTTAAATGGGGGTGTTCGCTGGACACTTGTCCATCAAGTGGCGCCTCAGGTGTCAGATGTGAGAGGCCACTGGTCAGTTCAGTCGGTTGCGCAGGTCAGTCCTGAGAAGCCATGCAAGCATGCGAGAGGAGCGAGTGTGCGTGAGTGTGCGTGTGTGCGGAAAACAATTCGGTGGAAAACCGAACAAATTGTTTTAAATTAAAAATGATACATCTTTTTGAGTTGAAATAATTCAAAACTATGGGTTTGAATTATCGTAGCGAAAAGATTTTTACATCAAAATAATTGTCAAAAAAATCCTGAATGAATGGGACAAAAATTGTCAATTTTAAAGAATATTATGTTAAAACACTAGAAAATTGTCAAAAAGATTTATTACTTCCTGTTATGAAAAGAAACTCAAGCGAACCCCTCATAAAATTTTAGAGGGACGGAAACTCAAATTTCGATTCTATGAGGTTTTGAACCTAGAGAGAAAAAAGACCCCACGCTACGATAAGTGAAAATTCTCAAGTCCTATAAACGCATTTGGCGACCGGATGCGTCACTAACATGCTAGTTAAACAATAGAAAAAAGAGAGATAGACTGGGGCATGCGCTTGAAGTGCATTTAGCGCGACAAGAGCCGAACCCAAGTCTACAAGTTTATGACCGTATTTTCGACGAACATTTACTTTCGATAATGTTTTCCGATAATTTACGATACGCAGCTGGCCCTTGGGGCTTTTGAAATAATAAATCCCACGCTAGAGGAAATTTTAAGTTTCAACGGTTTTCCCAAGTTGAAATAATATTTGTTTTGGAAATTCCTAAAATTTTTTAAATAATTGAATTTTCGACGGATATCACAGTACAGTGCCAGTCTTGCAAGAGAACGAAAGAAAAAAAATGAAAATTTATCATTTCGTCAGTAAGTTTATAATTTGTAACATAACATTGTCGCATCGGGGCTAAAAATGCCTGTTACCTTCGCCCCACTTTCCCGAAATCTAATTAAACTCAAAAACTCAAATATCATGGGCGCCAGATAATTTTTACCCGGAATTGCCAAACCGGAAAAGTCGACAAAAATAACTCCAATCAACTCAAAAGCTGTTGTAAGTTCGGGGAACAATTCGAGTAAAAACAATCACTTTGTTTAACAATAAATATATTAAAAATTGCAACAATAAAATACGATACATTTGAGCAATAAATTTACATGTGTTTATATGTCCGCCATTAAAATCGACGATGTATCAGGCGTCGATAAAAACATCTCGGCCGGTATGCAGGCTGCCTTTGATACCTCTTCTCAACAACTCCTCTTCAAAGCAGACTGGTGAATTACGATCTTCTGCAACATACAACTCAATTATAAAATTTCAATTCCCAATAAAGATAGATAGTTTAGATGACACGCATGTGTCAGTCCTTTGATGAGCACGTCGGCAGCCATCTGGTCTATGTTATGCCGAACGTCCATATGCTTGGATCTGGAGTGTGTCGTGGAGCTCTTGATCCAACTCTGGGCACTCTGAGAATCTTTTCAGAATGTAATCCTGTCGCACTGCAGGCCGACCGACTGCAGTAGTTTCCGAAGGCTTCTTCCCAGTTCTCAGGTTCCGATAAAACAGAATAATGGACGAATTCACCAACATCAGCTTCCGTCAACGGTGCTGCTGAACCATCGTCGAAAACGTCATCGACGATATCACATGGAACCTCAAGATCTTCGGTTCCTTCTTCAGCGTCATCATAATGTGAATAGATTTTCCTGGGTCTTCTCACGGAACCAGTACGATGAAGCCACGGCCTGCCTGGTTTACGACGAGGCGGGATACTCGCAACTCTGCGTCGAAAATTCACAGTTCTTCTCACTGGGCTCCTCCTCAGCCTCAAATCTGTCGTGACCTCCACCATCGATGTATCTCCTGGTAAACTGTCGACGTCCTCTTCCTTCTCGTCACAAAAATCCTCGAACTCATCTGAGAAATAAAACGAATCCATGAATTTGACATCACGACTGAAGATCAACCTCCGACTCTCTGGATTCCAGAGACGATACGCTTTCGACGCCGTCGAATTACTGACGAAAATACACTCTTCGGCATGAGAATCGAATTTTCCTTTCTGCGACTTGTCCAGCACGAACGCCCTGCAGCCAAAAATTTTGAAATTTACGAGCGTCAGCTTCTTCTTCTTCCGGATACTATGAGGAGTCGCACCCTTCAGCGATCTGCTCACGCAGCGATTCCTGATGTAAGCTACAGTATTAACAGCTTCGGCCCAAAACCTCGGCGACATCCTCCCGTGGCGCAATAGACAACGCGCCATCTCGACGAGCGTACGATTCATCCGCTCGGCAATGCCATTTCTGGTGTCCGCGGCGCCGTCAAACGCCGTTGAATGCCATGTTCCTCCAGAAACTCGTCGAAAACACGATTGCAAAGCTCTCTGCCGTTGTCCGACTGGAGAAATTTGATCATCTTGCCAGTCTCAGTCTCCACTCTCGCTTTCCATTTCTTGAAGCTCTCGAATATGTCCGACTTCTCCTTCAAAAAATCCACGGTGACCCATCTGGATTTGTCATCCACGTAGACCACAAAATATCGCGCTCCGGAAATAAATGCACATCTCATGGGTCCGGAAACGTCCGTATGCACGACCTCCAAAACATCTCTCGTGCGAAAATCTTCAGTCGGCGCAAACGGTAGAAGTGTTAATTTTTCACGAACGCAGACTTCGCAACTCTTCATCACTTTTCCAAGATTAAAGTTCAATCCATGAACGATATTTTCTCTCGACATCTTCTTCATGTCTCCCACGTTCAGATGTCCAAGTCGATAGTGTCATAATTCCAACAACCCCTCAGGTTTCCACGCTCCAGTCACATCGGCCGCACCAACAGTCTCTGCTCCCTCTTTGACGAAATACAAATTTCCTCTTTTCTCCGCTACGACGAGTGACCTTCCGCTTTCATCTCTAACCACTGCCTCTCCTTTGCGAAAAATGAGTTCACAATCTCTGTCGGTAATTTTTGAAACCGATAGTAAATTAGTCCGTAAATCCTTGACGTGATAGACTTTTTGTAATTTGATCCTCTGGTCGTTATTTCCGTTACTCACGACCATTCTGACTTCTCTCACTCCGTTTATACTCGTTGTGTCATTGTTGGCCAGATTTAAAGGCTTGTTTATCACAGAATAGGTGTCAAAAACATCTTTAGACGCCACCATATGAGACGTACACCCACTGTCCAGGCACCAGCGACTTCTCACGCCGTCGGGAAAAGTGTGGAATGCAATTTCTTCAGCAAAAACCGCTTGACTACCTGTTTCTGAAAGATTGTGTGACTGCGCTAAATGATGTGACTATTGGGCCGACTGTGACTGTGGAAACCTGGAAAAACAAAAACGAGCTATGTGGCCAGGATTTCCACACTTAAAACAACCATTAACTGTATTTGACACACCTGGTAATTGATTCTGCGACTGCGAACGCCGAAAACTCTGTTGGTGAACTCCTATCCTCCTCTGTTTTCCCGGAAAACTCTTCGCGCCTCGGGCAAAAAGCACATCCTGTGTATTCTCCTCAGCTGCCACGTACTTCTTCGATTCGTAATCCTCTTGAATCTTGATCTTCACTACCTCTGGCGACAGTATTTCATCTCTGGTTGTCATCGATCGACGAAAAGAATCGAACGATATCGGCATACTCCACAGCATCAAAAATTTCACCAAATCATTATCGACCTGTATCCAGATCTCTCGTAATTTATCCACGGTATCCACAAAAACATCGAGATGCTTTCTCAAATCTTCGCCTTCTTTAATTTTGTGTGACACAAGTTGCATCAACAGCAACTTCCCTTTCGAGCCGGCCTGCTCGATTGAAACTAATCCTTAAGTTTTAACCACACTTCTCTCGCCGTCGTACACTTCTTCACATGCTTTAATACGGCCTTATAGATGCTCAAAATTATTTCTGAAAATGCTTTTTCATCTACTGCGGTCCAGGCGGCGAACGTCGATTCTGTCTCTGCTGGTCGAATCCTGGACCCATTTACATAACTCCACAATTCACATTTAATTAATGTTGCCTTCATCTGTAACTCCCACGTGTCATAATTGTCCTTCGTCAATTTATCAAACTTTGTCGATGTGCTCGTCATCTTGATAAAACAGTTTCCGTCTTCGGTACGCCCAAAACACACCGGTCGCCAACGGTCTTCCCGCGACGCCAAAAGCACACCACGCTGCTTACTTTAAAATTAGTTCTATTTTCGCTAAAACACATTTTCCTGGGCCCATATCCTGCTGTAAGTTCGGGGAACAATTCGAGTAAAAACAATCACTTCGTTTAACAATAAATATATTAAAGATTGCAACAATAAAATAGGATACATTTGAGTAATAAATTTGAACATGTTTATACGTTCGCCATTAAAATCGACCAGATAGATTGACGCGCGTGGCGACGGCTTTACGGTATATCAGGCATCGATAAAAACATCTCGGCCGGTATCCAGGCTGCCTTTGATACCTCTTCACAATAAAAGTATCTAAAACGTATGCAAAAAGGAGAAAACTAGATTTTCGGGTCCTCGGGTCGCTCAGTATGCTAGGTTATTATGAAGAGAAGGGTGGATTTCAGGTGGAAGCGGGTTATTGGGCAGTCCAAAGTACAAAAAAAAGAAATCGACATTGTTCTTACTTGTTCCACTATTGAAATTTCAGGAAAAAAATTATTCACATGATTTTATATATTGTTAAACAAATTATTATTATTATTATTAAGATAGATCTGCACATGACATAAGGTGTCAGAACAGCAGTGGGGGTTTATACAAGTGTTTACACACTAAGGTGATTCACGTGGGCTCTATATAATCCAACTTCAAACTGATATAAAAAATTTCATGGTCAAGGTGTGTGAGGTTCCGTCGCAAATAATAAATGGGTGCGGAGTCCCGGAGGAGAGACTCGTACTGCGGGGCTGGATGGCTCAGTCGTTGATGAACGAAGACCTCAGTTCCAGGGCTTTTTTTATGTAACAGTAGAGATTTCTAGTACTTCTGAAATCAGATATATTTAGCAAGACAGAGAAATCAGGGGAGGGGTCATATGAAGAGAGGTCGAGGTAGTCTCCAAGGAAGTAGGCTCGAAAAGGACTGTAAATAGGACAAAGGGCTATGAGGTGGACTAGGTTATCAGGAGCATTTAGATTACAGAGTGTGCAGAGTTGCTTGGGGTCAAAGGTATAGATGTTATCATTGACAATCAGCCTCTTGGAATAAATCGAGATGTTTCTCAGCTGGGCCTTCACTCTCAGGAACTCCAGGAGGCATCTATCTGAATAGAAGAGCTCAAAGGTGTCATAGGGTTGCCTGAACAATTTGATTTGGGGAGCGTTGGATTCTCGGTATCTAATCCAGTCGTTCTCCTTTAGCGAGGACCTGAGGGCGACGAGGATTCCTGGTACTTGTTCCTCCCAGTAATTTGGGGATAGGTTAGACTAGAGGTCATCACAGGGGATGTCGACGAGAACCTTCCTGAGCTGCAGGACCCAGTTGAATCTGTCATCAGCGACGTTCAGTGGGGCCGATGTTGAGTTGGCTAGTCGAATCTGGCGCATCAGACAGATTTTTGGCAGTCGGTGAACATCCATTTTGAGAATCCTCGTAATCCAGTTGAGGGCTTGCTTCACTATGTCATATTTGATGTGGTCCACCCCCAGGTCCAGCCTCAGGATGAACCCCGGGGTATTTTTAGGCAGGTTCAGGAGTCTCTTCCAGAAGTTTAGATGAGCAGCTTCAAGGTCCGCTATCACTCTCAGGCCCCAGATTGAAGCTGCATAGAGGAGGGTCGATGCAACCATACTTTTGTATAGAACCATCGCTCCAGTTAATGAATCGGCATTGAGTCTCGCTATCAAGGAGAGAACAGCTGCGGTGGCACTCCTGGTTTTCCTGACGGCTTCCTTTGCGCAGAGAGATCCCGAGAGAGTGCTATTGAAGGTGATGCCTAGATATACATATCTGTCTACAATCTCGATTGGGTTTCCATTGAAGATGAAGTTCTGATCATTTTTACAGATTCTCCCACCTCTCCTGAAGATCAAGGCCTTTGTTTTGGTGACGTTGACAGTCATGCCATTTAGATCACAGTACTCTTCCAGTATTCTCATCTTCAGTCTCAGATCGGCGCTGCTGTAAGCCAAGACCACAAGGTCGTCCGCGTACATCAGGAGGAAAACGTCAGTTCTGTCATCTAGATCTATACCTCTAACTCCTCTTGCCCTGAAGAATTTCGTGATGTCAGCTAGGTAGAGGTTGAAGAGCAAGAGACTCAGTTTCTCCCCCTGGAGAACTCCTTCGCTCACATCATAGCAGTTTGTAATTCCCTCCTGGGTGCGGACCGCGAGCACGGCTTTATCGTAGAGGTTTTTTATTGTGAGAATTAGTTTCCTGCTCACTCCAGTTCCTGCTAGTTTTGCCCATAGATTCATATGAGGAACTGAGTCGAAGGCACGACTAAAATCCACGAAGAGAGCCAGGGCCTTGCCCCCCTGGAGCCTTAACCGGTTTTGAATCGACAATTGCAAGTTGAAGAGATTGTCCATGACCCCACGTCGATGTCTGAAGCCTGCTTGTTCTTCCGGAATAATACAATTGTCCTCCGCCCACTTGTAGAGTCTAGAGTTGAGGATCTGTGTGAAGATTTTTGTGATGTTGTTCACCAGTGCAATTCCTCTATAATTCAGGGGGTCTTCTGTGGATCCTTTCTTGTGGATCATGGTGAGTACCATCCTCGTCCAGGACTCCGGGATCAGACCAGTCTCTAGAATTTTATTGAAGAGTGCTAGGAGGTAGTCTCTCCAATCGGTAGGTAGGGTCTTGAAAAACAAGTTGGAGACTGAGTCCAGCCCTGGTGCTTTCCCTGGTTTACAGTGTTTGAGGCTGGATTCTAATTCATGGGACGTGATAACTTCATCAAGCTCCGGGACTACTGGGTGAGTATAAGTAAGATTCTCTGGGATGGCCGTCCTTGGGGCATACATTGCAGAAAGAAAGTTGTTCCAATTATCAATGAAGATAGCGTTTGGTTTGAAGGACCAGGGCCTAGCGTTTCTGATAGTCTCCCAGAAGTTGAACGGGTTCTTGATAACAGCGGACCCTTCTATCGTAGATTTCCTATATAAGTTCTTCTTAGATTCAGTGAGTTTCTTAAAATCTCGGTTCTTATCGTCGAAGGCTTTGTTTAGATTTCTGTCCGCCACGCCCCTGCGTTTACGGGACCCAAGGCTCTTTAGTTCCCTCCTAGAATGATGACATTCGACATCGAACCATTTCTTCTTTGGCTGAAATAACTTGTTCCTGACTCTTGCTTCGCGTCTCATGCCAACTGCTGTTGCGCTTTCCAAGATAGCCTCCAGGAGATTATCATTGATTTCATCTACAATGGCACCCAGGAAGCAGAGGAAAAGTCTCGGTGTTAGCTCAAGCTCCTTTCCATACTCCACCCTACTATGATCACACCATTTTGTAACGATCTTGGGCTGGTTTAGTTGTAAGGAGGTGTTACTCATCGAATCGTCGTGTCCGTGTACAGCGATACTGTACTCTTGCGGTATTCTCATGTTCAGCATGATGGGCAGATGGTTCGACCCGAAGAGGTCACAGGTAACCGCTAGAGATTCTACTAGGTGCAAGTTATGGGTCTGGATCCAAACCAAATCAAGCGTACTGGCTCCCCTTGAGCTCGTAGAGCGGCCGGGGATATCTCCTTCGGTTCTACCGTTCAGAAGCGTGAAGTCAAGATCCGCTAGGCATTTGAGGAGTTGATCTCCCTTAACTCGCGCTTTTCTGTCCGCCTCCGTGACCAGGCATCTTCTCTTCATAAGGATCGAGGTTCCCTCCACGTCAACCGGCGAGAGATTATCGTCATCAAGTTCTAGAATACTGGCGTTAAAATCACCGCCTAAAATTATTACATCATTCTCAAATTTAATTTGAATATCTGATAGGATGAGTTCCAGCATCTCCAACAGGTACTCAAGTTGCAAGCTGGGGCTAAAGTAGATTGAACCAACTATCATGTTCTACGTGGAGGTCTTTATTCTGGTAAATATCCACCAAGGCGAAATGTCCAGCACTTCGGGACCCAGGCGGTTGTCAGTGAGGCACAGCAGTCCACCACTTCCCCTCCCCCTACTCTTGTCCTTGACCGCAGGGGACCATGCTGAAGAGAATTCTCGAAGTTCAAGGGGGATGGAGAGTGGTGAAGGGTCGACTCTCATTGTTTCACAGAAGCAGTACATGTGGACGTCGGTAGAGAAATCATTGTTGGAGATGTTCGTCAAGCCCTGAGAGTTCCAGAATTTGATGGCGATGGATTTTAGTTTTTTGGATTGGTTGCACAGGGTGAGAAAGGGGCCAGGGTGGAAGATATGAACGGATGGGCAGAAGGTCCTCTGTGCTGGGTCTCCTGACGACATTCAAGGCATCTTTTGTCGTAGTTCCAATACCACCAGGTACCATCAATTTGTATTTTCACGTAGGAAGTTTTTACAGCAGTGCCTTGGCTTTTCAACTCCTTTGCCTTCGTCCTGATCATGTAATACACCTCTCTCTCGTAGTCAGTGAGATCGGGGTCGATGTAAATTGGTTGAGGAGATTTAGACTTCGCAAGTTTCCCCTTTTCCTTCATTATCTTGTCTCTGGTTTCACGGTTCGGAAGTTTAACGATTATTGACTTGTTTCTCTGCCCCACCACTCCGGTCTCCAGGACTACATCGGCAAGGTTAAATTCTTGTAATAAAAAATTGGTGACTGATTCTGCTGGAGGCACGTTGGGTGAGAGGACCCTCTGATATTTATGTTGTTGGACCTCAGAGCACGCTCTTGACTCTTGATTTTCCTCTTCATGACTTGCAGCTCCTTTAGCAGGTCAGGATTCGAAGTGCCTTGGTTTTGTTCTAGGGCAGTCAGACGTTTGTCAGTTTCTGCAGAATTATTGTTCAACAAAGTGTCCTTGACTGGGATTTCTAAGAGGGACAGCTTTTGGTTAAGTTGATTGACCTGATTCTTGACCCAGGAGTCCCTTTCCTCCATGGCATTACCTAGATCTTTGAGACGATTATTGAGCCCCTCATTATTAGCTTTTAGTGAACTCTCTATGGCAATGAATCTGGCATTATTTTGAGCGTTGACTACTTTGACCTCTTTAAGGATCGCTAGCATCAATTGTCTATCAGTCAAGTTTTCATTTGATTCCATCTCTTCGATGCCTGAAACTATAACTGTTGGGGGAGTGACAAGAGACCATGGGGGTGTGGAACCAACTGTTGGAACATAGGTTGAGGAAAAGTCCATGCGACTCTTAGGATCGGCCATCTTCGACGTATTTACAGGCATTATTTCGGATTGGCTACGGGAGCGGTTCACTCTCCTGGATTCACATGAGTTCTTGGCGAGATGGGGCTTTGATAACGGCTGTTCTTGAGCGGTGAATTCCCTCTTTCTTTTCTTGGAAATCTCCTCCTCTACCCGGCTGGTGGAGTCACTCCTGGATCTGCTTAGCAGTTTGGATGGTCTACCCGGCTTCTTGGGGGCGGGTGTAGAGGTGGGGGGGATAGGGGTTGACGAGTGTGGACTTTTAAGAAAAGACCAGAAGTTCTTGGCGTTGGGGATACTTTCGTTCTTGTTATCGAGGCCAGTGGAATATAACGAGGCGTTGGTCTGCGGAGGTGAGGGTGCGAGGGCCGATAAGTCAGCTTCAGTCGATAACGGCGGAGTTTTGTCGTAGGGCTTTGAATTGACGGTAATTGTGACGTTCATCACCAAGTCCCAAACGTAACCTGACAAAAATTTATGTATGAAGATATCAACTTTGTAGGACAAATTTCCTCTCATTTCTCCAATAAAAAACCAGAAATTATACCTCAGAATGAAGCCGCGACTCCAGACTACACGACGAGTACTCTGGGAATCCAGCAAGCCGTCTCCAGCACCAGGGAACCGAGAAACTATAAGGAGCAACCCAAGACACGCGCCACCCGAACACCGTTCCTTTTCACTCCTCGTTAAACAAATTATTACAAAGAAACAAGAAAAAATTTATCTGCTTACTAATTATACAAAAGAGTAACTTGCATTAATCAATAAGAGAATGACCCTATATTTGATTCTCCCAAAAACAAAAGGGACTGCGAAATTCATAATAATAATAATAATCCTAGAAATTGATTCCGAAATATCGGATACTGAAAAATAATAGATTATTGACTGCCTCAGCGACAATGATAAGGCAATCAAATTCTTCAGGTTTTATTGAATAACACGAGGACAATAGGTAATATCCGAAATAAAGAGATAATCCATAAATACTCGGGAATTCCGAGTATCGGGTGGAGAGATATGAACTACCGTGAGAGTGAGAGAGGAAGGAAATAAAACCAGCCGTATACGCATACGTATAGCGGAAATAAAAATTCGCCAAAACTGAACTCGCCGTAGTGGAAAATCCGGAGAGTAAAAAATCAACAAGCCAGAGCAAAAATGTTTGGGAGAGTCTCACGAAGAGAACGATACTAAAATGATCATTTTTGGCTCGTTACAAACTACTCTAGATTAATTAACAATCGGAGGGAATCTTAAATGAGGAAAAACCCACGCGAAGCGAAAACCGCAGCTTGTAGTGGCGGATGGATGGCTGCGGGGAGCCATGAGGGGGGAAGGATTCATGGGGAATGCTTAAGCCGCTCGACGAGAACTTCGTGTAGAACTCTCCCTCTGCGAAAACTCTAAGCTACTAGAGCGAGAGAGATAGCCGATCGAGGAATTCTCCCATCGGAAGCAAAAAGACCGTTTCAAAAACGGAAAAGCCCCAAACCAACCCAAAAAGAGGAAGATTTTTATCTCAAAATAAATTTCTAAACATAAAGATCAACCGTCTGATCGGAGGAAAACTAAACCACGTTGCTGAAGGCTCACGTGAGTTCCATGTGAAAATATCACTGCGACAAAATATCCTCGGGAAAAATAGCCGGCAATTTCACCTGACGACAAAATATCCGCTGAAAAAAAATCCGACGACAAAATATCAGGTAAGAAAAAATCCTGCGACAATGTATCCGATGGAAAAATCACGTCAGGGGAAATAATTATTAAACCAAAATTCACAACCAAAATAAACAAAAATGTAATAAAAATTCGTAATTTACAATCAAATAATTACACACATTGAACTCCATGAAAATAAATTGAAAATTCACCACCAAAATAAACAAAAATGCAATAACAATTCCCAATTTCCAATCAAATCATTACACAAGTTAAGCACCATGAAAATAAATTCAAATAAATAAACACAAATTGAACAAGCTAGTGCATGAGTAACGAAATAGGCACAATGAATTCAGATGAATAAACACAAAGTGAACTCCGAGGTACGATGGACAACAGAGAGATCCACTAATAAATCTCATGAAACACCTCAGTACGAAAGATTATGGGCTAAACCTTGCAAATATTCCAATGGATCTGTTGTTTCATTATAACTTTCAACCAGGGTCTTTAATCTTGCGTCCCTGTCACGATAACGTCTACGCTTCCTTAACAAATTTCTCCCACTGACACACTGTTCCCAATTGATTTCAGTAGTTGATTGTTCCACCTTCAATACATCAATAAATTTGCCCATAGAAGCATGAACAACTTCTACACGTTGATTGAATACGTTATGCCATCCTTCAATTGCATTATTCGTGCGTGGTTCGTCCGTCATGACAGCTTCATAGTGGTTCCACAGGTAGAGTGAAAATCTAGGGGCTGAACGACGATTACGTTGGAGCGGACCTATCCAGGTCTTCTCGAAGTACTCAACAAATGAGTGCAATTGTTCTCGATGAGCCACAAAAAAGGCGAAGCAAGCAATGCCTTGTAAGAAGAGATAACGTCATCCAATTTCACAAATGCCAAGGCAATGAATTTTTTTATATTCAATGCAAAGTCCTCATCGTGAATGTAACTATTTTGCAATCCACAACTTTGTATATGCTTCCAAATACATTGCCCGAAATGAAATTGACAACCGTGAATCGATACATTAGGAAAAACACGTGGAAATGCTCGAATGAAACCAAGCTCAAAGTCAACCATAAGCGATTTTGGATTCAAACGTGGCTCCGCATCCAGTAAACATCTCAAAATACTTTTATATATACTCTTGGTTTTATGAGGGCTCAGAACATAAACAAACGGCAACAATTTACCATTCTTAAAGCCATGGGTTGTATACAACTGGGTAAAGATGCGCGTCATCGCACTGAACGTGTCATCAACACACCAATAATCACAAGTTGCTAAGCGTTCTAAATTGGCTCTCGTGGCAAAAATCAAAAAATGATTCTTCGGATCATCTTCATTACCAAAAAGCACAAAATCATCTCCTTTAATTGTTTTTGTGAACACATCAGGCGGAACTAAATCGTCAAGCTTAGCAGGCGTTGGAAACTGAGGATTTGCTCGGGCTCATGCTCTTTGAACAGTGCGGCTGAGGTCAGGAATACTTGGTAATTGAGCAGCAGCACTGGTTGAGGCAGTAGCGGCCCCAGTCATGACAATCGAACTCGTCGGGGCTTTCGGCCCGCGTACGGCGTTTCGGTTTATTTTGTGCACAATTTTACGTGCTTCGATGCGAGCCGGATCTGGAGCATGTGTGTGAACTCGAGAACTAGTGGGTTGAATGATGTTTCCTAATAATAAATAATCACGACATTTCAGATAAACCGAAAAAACAGAAAAGGAATAAATAATTACCAGTCCGTAAGTCTGAAGTCGTGTGAATTGTCACTTTACATTGTCTCACTTCTGCTTGAAAATCAATGCTTCTCCATGTTACACTCGACTTATTTTGCCATAGTTTTGAATATATATAACCATCGGCGACAAGTAAACGTTTACCTTTTTGGCTTAAAATAAAATGTAACGTCATGATAGCAGTCAGCACACACTGTAATCGTTCACACGTCAATACCCCACTAATCGAGGGAAACTAATATGAGCCATAGCTGAAAGGAATCAAACCCACGGTGGAAGGGGAATAAGACAGTCGAGGAGATTTGTTGACAATATCTAAAGAGAATTCAACCCACGGTGGAAGGGGAATAATAAGTGTATTGGTAGGATTACAGGCCGAAAAATTCCATGAGGATTTTATTTCATGAAGTATTTTATTTAAAGATATTATGACGGAGGATTTATTTCCAAAAAATATTCGGACGGCGGGGATTTTTTATCCGGATATTTTACCGGGGAATTTGTCGGGCGGATATTTTGTCGCAGTGATGTTTTCACGTGTTACCCTCACGTGAGGAACGCCACTCATGAGTGAAAAACCGATGCCATCAATTAATGACGCGGAAAACGTATTACAAATCCCGAAAACTCACAGAAAACCATCGGATAATCTATTATAAAAGTAATCTCAAAGTGACACACTAATTCGAATGGGACACTAAAAGGCGACCAACTCGCAAACACGACTGGTTCCGGAAAGGGTTGGCGCGGGACTGAATTTCGGGGGTCAATGTCACGCTACACTGACCCGCACTAGAATTCCGACCAATCGAGACGGACTCTGATTGGCAAAGAGGTTCGCCCACAAAAGGCGTGAGCTCTGATGGATCCACCAAATAGAATCGGGGAAAGCAAAGGCGTAAACCACATTAATCCTTAACATTTCGATTAAAACAAAATCAAATAATTAACAAATCCATCAAACTGAATCCGAATTGATGGTCGTTCGGTTAATTATGCAAGGCTTTTGGCACCTCCCACAGATTGGTTCTCCGGGATTTACGCGGCTAATATATAATACAGAAAAACAATTTTTCTTCGATTTTGACTCTATTTTTATTTTTTTTTCCAATTATACCCTATACTCTAAAGTAACCTGGCAATTCGCAGGAGATAATGGTTGCACTTGCTCCAAGCGACCTTCCACCAAAAACGAAACAATAACCAATTGATCTTTGTAAAATCCAACTATATTTAGAGTGCCGGTAAGGTAAAAGGCCGTATTATGAGACAGTGTCCTAGTTAATGATACTCTAAGAATAAATAAAATTGAGAATAATTTCGAAGCTTAATCCTTTTTTAAAAATGTATTCAGAGAGGTATAATATCCATGCAAATGTGGAATCAGTTTATACCAAATTTACTTCGAGGTCTTTTGTTTAAAAAAACAAAGATTATTTGTTCCCTAAATACATTCCGAAAGAAGCTTTCTGAGTGAGGGAGTGATGAGTTGTACTTTATCCGTCAACCTCAATTAATGAATAATTACGGATCCTTGTGGAGATATAATATACCTCATTCGGAAGCTTTTTAATCCGTAATTCGAATTCTATGAGCTTTTCCATCCAACTAGGAAGGACGCGCGCTTCGCGGCGTCCTTCCTATTTGCGCTGTATGGTACTGATACTGATACTTTCATTGATTTTCTAATCTCATATTCAATCTCCCCTAAGAAAAGAAATGTATCTTATGAGAATTATTATTTTTAAAAAACTAACTCAAATTCTTTCACTTCAAAGAACGTATTGTGACATCCGTCAGGAAATTCACTCAAGTTCATTTTCTTTTATCATATTTGAATTATCAGTATAAAAGAGGGAACGTTTGAAACCCAAAATTATCTTCTATGACCGGGGGAATGACCTCTCAATGTTTGGTATGTTTCGGAAGCAAACATCTGTGAACGATTAAAAAATGTGTCTCAACAGTAAGATTTTCCCAAATAAGGGGGATATCAGCTGTGTAGTATCAACTGCACTCTAAACACTCGAGTCTAATCTTATCCCCCTAATCACACGCCTTCCGTGTATGACCTAAAAGAGGCAATAAACTTTGAACTCTAAAAACGGAAAAAATGTTGATTATTAATTCTAACCGTGGGTCCAAATTTCGTAAACCTCACAACGAACGTTTGATTAAAAAACAGAACAACGTCTCTCGTTTCCCACGTAAGGAAACGAGATAAACATTGGAATATCTGTGACACAAAATAGTGAGCTGCATGATGCAGTAAAATAATTCCGTAACGAATAATTTTATAATTTTGAAATGAATTCAACAACTACAATTATTCTATTGCGAAGAATATAAAAATAATGTAAAGGAAAGAAATATTTTTATGTTGAACTAAATTACAATTTTCTCACAAAAGAGATGATAATTATTAAATAAATTTCATGAAATTTATGAATGATTAGCTTTGAAAATTATTAAACAATTTGATTGAACTCCGAAGAATTCTTGAATTGTTTCTAAATAAAAAGAAATAACAAAGATATTAACATTCATTTGAAAATAAGTTAAAAATGAGTATTGTGGAGGAAAGATATGGGCATTCCTAAAACAACTCTCATTGGTAGTTGGGGAATAGAAAAGACCGCCTACACCCCAAAAACATCTTCATGTGGAGAGATGGAGTTGATCTCGAAACAAGGAGATCGAAAGACACTGGAGTGGGAAATTTCGGCTAGAGTAATTTGTAATTGGTCACCGAAATTTTCCTATGCACTCCGAGAGCACACCCTCGTAATCAGTGTATAAATACAGTGTATAAATATAGTTGTTTTTCGGGAACTCATCAGTCTGAGAGTTAGACAGTCTACTCCAGGTTTTATTTGGATACGGTTCCAATTTTATTATCGACCTTGTTAGGCGATATCTCAAGTTTTTCGTAACTAATTAATAATTTAGTCTTTCACGACTAACTTTTCAATTTAATCTTTCGTGGCTAAGCTTTTCATTTTTCAAGTCTTGTGACTTTTTTTAAAATTATTCCATTCATTTTATTAATCTTTATTAAGAAAGTCCTAAGCTCAGTGCGGCAGTAATTTTAACTAATAGAAAATAAGTTCTGACCGACTGCAGAACGTCGAATTAAAATTAAAATTTTGTAATTATAATTTTTCTTATTTGTTATGCCCCAGATTTGGTCAATTGCGTTATTGTTTAATATGTGGACATACAGTATTGTCAGCGTGACACTTGCCAGCGTAACTGGGTTATGCTGACCAAGTGATGAAATGTAAACAATCAATGTATTATTTAAGAGACGGTTGGGTCTGCACAGAACAGACCTGAATTGGACTCCGACGCGTACAAAAGTCGTAAACTCTTGGTAATCAGTCAGATGACACAGTAATTATAATCATGTAATAAATTCTCATATTTAAATACCGATAAACCATTGGTGGGATTTATCCCTTTAAGCCTAGAACCTACTATAATTATAAGCACCCCCCACGCTGGATACAACATATTATTTTGTTGAAATATCGATTGTATTGAGTCAATTTAAACCACTTCAAAATTCTTTTTCATTTTACCTCAAGTGAATCCTTTTTCAGAATTTTGTTTCTAAATTCTTTGGGTTTAGAATTTTCAGCAAAGGAGACCTTATTAATTAACGGGTTTAGTCTTTGAATTCTATTCTTTCATTTTTTGTTCAAATTCAGATTCCTTTGGAATCGTTAGTAGATTTTATTTCTCAAACTTTAAATTGTAATTAAACGAAGTTGTGTCAAGTGACCCATTCTTGACGTAACAGTATCTTAATCTTCCTCTCCAGAACTTAACTATCTCAATTTGAAGTCCACAATTCATGCATCTCGATTAGAATAAAAGAAATGTAACTCGAATTATTTTTCTCAAACTAATTTTGTTAATCAAAGTTTCGTGCGCACCAGTTAGGCTGCGCATAATAATGCATTCGATGCATTTGATGATATTTATAGAATTACACCGAGATATAATTTCAGTCGGTTCTTCAATTACTATTTGTATTCAAATATGTACTTTTTTCATCCCGAAAAATATCTTGTGTAGTGTTTTTCTTGAATTCTTCTCTATTAATTTTGTTTTACCTCCACTTAAAAATACGGTAAGTGATAAATTATAATTTTGAATCGCGTATTTCGACTCTTCTGTTCCATTTTGATCTGTGGAATACATTAAACATATGAAAACAAATAAATGAATTTATTTAATTTCTTCTCATTTGTTTTGAACTGTCAATTATCTTTGTACACTTGAGACTATTGATACGCTGTACGTTATTTTTCACGAATAAAAATATCCTATCGATTTACTGTCATTGAGCATCATTATGGCTGACAAAGATTGTCCGACTTCTCATTGCTCTTATTTTGAGCCAACTATCGACGATGGACTCCAGGATTCCACAGACCTACCCGCAGATCCCACAATTGCACTCCCAGATCCCACACTTCCACCCGCAAAGAATAATCTTTTCACCGAGTACGATCTTCTGACATCCTCTGACTATTCACAGAAAATATCTCCTTCTACAACTAAATTAGTGTGAGTGCAGCTATTATTCCCTATAACTAAACTTTTTTTTTTCAACTTATTCTCTTTTTTTTTATTCTAGAGAAATCGTTGACATTGTTTATCTTTTTAATGAAGCAAAGTCTGTAAAGTGCAAGAACGGCCTTATCAATGACGTCTGCACATTCTTCGTTCATAATAATGATAGTGGAACTGTTCAGTGCGTTATGTGGGGTGAAACTATTGATAAATTCCTTGATCAGTTGCTGGTACAACATGCGAGTGATTTTCTTTCTTTTCACCTACCATTTTATTCATTCAAAAATTTTCTCTTTTTATTGAAATTTTTTTTTCATTTTTATCTATTTTTTATCTTCAAATAGAGTCAACTTACACATGAAAAAAAATTATATCCTTATTGCTTTTTTTTTCAATTTTTCTTTTTTTTCATTTTTATCTATTTATTTTCTTTGAATAGGGCCAATTTACACATGAAAAAATTCAACAGAAACATCTAGTAATTTCTCTACACAATTTTATTGGATTTCTGTTAGAACTCTATAATTCCTTCCTTGATTTTCTTCAAGTTCCATTAGAATTCTATCAAAAACTTCTTTTTCTTTGCATCATTTATATAAACAATTATGCAATTAATTGTGTTATTTTTTCAAGAAATTTTTGATGGGAAAAGATCAATAGATTTGGATTTTTCTGTATAACTTATTCTGTTGCGATTTTTCCCATAATAATTCGTGGGCGTGACTTTTCTAAGTTTTTCCCGCTGTATTTTCATTCATTTTTCATGATAAAATCCAAGCAAAAAAAATTGAAAAATTCATGAGTAAGAATTGTAATTGAAAAAAACCCAGAAAATAAGTTACATAGGAAAACTTACATTCATAGACATTCTCAAATGGAAATTTTGTTCAGGTTGTCTGGGTCTGAATCAATTTTAGATCCAATCCTGGTCAGGATTTTCTGATCAGATCTCTCGGATAAGAATCTAGTCAATTTCTGAACAGGTTATCTGGATCCGGTATATCTCAGTCCCTTCTGATCCTATCCTGATCAGTCAAAGCTGGTAGGATTAGACTCAACATTTTTGGTTCAGTTCGGATCCGAAACGGCCGACCTCAACCCTGATCAGGATCAGGTACTGATCAGATGGATTTAATCGTGCACTGGTCAGGGAGTTCAGATTCAGTACTGAAAAAATAAATCCGATTCTGACAAACGGATCAGGCATGGAGCCAAAATTGCTTTACAAAACTGATCCAAAACTGATCTACAACAATTTTTACTGATCAGTGCCTTATTCCAAACTGATTTGAATTTCTACTCGGGTTTTTTTTATACACACAAATATTCTATTTAAAAATGTCCTGCGAGTTGTCTGAAACTTTTCACAGAATTCCGATAGAAATTCAATATTTTTTGTTATAATAAGAGCTAAGTTTTTTTATTGAATTTTTTCATGTGTGTTTCTTCTATTTTTTCCAATTTTTCGGTCCTTTTTCCTTTTTTTATCATCCAATCGATTCATTAATATCTGTTTAATTTCATTTAGGTTATCCACATCGATGGAGCTTACCCAAAACATGTGAAGGATCAGTGTAATTCTGGAACAACTCCCTACGAAATGATAATTCAATCGAACACAATTATCACTGACTTGGGAAAGCTTCAACCTCCACAACGCACTCAACCCACTACTCCTGAAATCCTTCCTTTGATCGATCTACCAACTTGCAAGAAAATTGTTGGTACGTTTATAATTCATTTTTTTCAATTTTCCTATTGAAACCATTTTTAGTATTTTTTCTTCAAATTTCTCGTATCAATTCAATTGAAACAATTATTTGATGGACCGACTGTAATGGTCGGGTGGGTGAGGTGTTGCTCGGGCGGACATCCAAGCTAAGCAGCGTTAAGCTGGGTTAGTACTTGGATGGGTGACCGCTGAGGAACACCTCGCTCGGACAAAAATTGCGGGCGGTAGGTACGGTGTAGCGGCCTAGTGTCTCCATCTAGTCAGTGTGACAGATGGATATATTAGGGCACTGCACAATCGACCGGCTGTGCGACTGGGATTCTACATGGTTTCCCGTGCAGTCCTAGCTCGAATGGGGCATAGCTAAGAGTAAGACGGCCATGATACCGCAGATAACAATGAGAGGAAAAGAAAGGTGGGGAGGCAGGCTAGAGGAGGGGTTTTAAATCGAGAATTACTTCGATAAAACCAATGAAATAGAAAAAATTGAAAAAATTAAAAAAATAATTAATTGATGAAGGAAGAAATTATTTCAATTAGCAATCTTGTAACGAGGTAAAATCCGGAGATTAATGACCTCGCTCAATTATTATTTATTGTTATTTTTGACAATTGAGTGGAGTCTCTGGTGTCTCGATAAGCTAACAGTACTAAGAGGGCATTATTGGCGAATTTCCCACGCCCCCTCCCCCCTTTTTCCGGGAAGTACACGTGCACGTCCCCCCTCCCCCCCTCGGCGGCATGCCTCTGAAGAGGCCGTCGGCGCGCTGGGGGGCCCCCTAGGGTGCAGGGCCTCAAAGTTGGGGTCCGAGGGTCACAGGAAGTTGGTGGTGGGTGGAAAATGGCCGCCAGATAGAAAATGAGTGGCGGGTGGAAAGTGGGTGGTAAGTGGGTGGTGGGTGGAAAAGGGGTGGCGGGTGGAAAGTTGGTGGAAAAGTGCTGGCGGGTAAATAGAAAAACTGTCGGACAGTATAAATCGGATGGGTGTCGGGAGTCGGGCCCTCTGCTGGTGGTCCAACCGTGGAGGACGGCGTCGGCAAGGGTCCGGATGACGCTCTCCAGGACATTGGAGCCACTGTCCTTGAGACTCCGGAGAGACATTACGCTTTTGAATTTTTTTTAAAGGAATAACAAAGGATTGCAACCATGAATGACGCAAAGAGCGGACAATACGTTCTCTCTCTCTCTCTCTCTCTCTCTCTCTCTCTCTTTCTCTTTTATTTTGAGGACGGTGAATTTTTCGAGCTGATATGGAGCCGAATATATTTTTCTAGAAACTTCTACGTAGCTGAAAAAATGTCAAGGTTTTTCATAAATGAATAATACAAAGTTTACAAATTACTTTTTCTTTAATTCATGTAAAATGATGAAATACATTTTTAGGCTTACAAATGATATGTTTTTCGATCCAAATTAAAATTATTTACCATCACAAAAGATTATTATTATTATCATATAGTCTTTAGTATGTTTGGTAAGCCCCTCCCGCAAAATCATCCAACTCATCGATCCAAAAATGAAACATTTCACCAAATAATTGATACAAATATCCCTCGTTCTGCTGAGGTATTGTACGACGGAAGTCATCCCTGGCCAGAAGGCAAATCTCCTCGAAATTGCTGCGTATGCGATAGTGGAGTTCTTCAGTGGCTGGCATCCAGTTGTATTCCATATAATGTTTGGCAACACTTGTGATCGCCCGCACCAGAGACTCCTTGTATTTTTTGAGAGGCAATGAGTCCAAAAATTTTAACCACTGATCGATCCATGCCGCTCTGTTTTTTAATGTTGTAATGCTCGGGCTCATCATAATGAGGGGTTGCCTTAAATCAGCACGTACAAAAGCAACGCAGGAGTTATCGTAACTGCGATGGAATCTCACTTTGACATCCCCAAATTGCTTAGCAGGTACATTGTGGACGGCTTTTGGGTGAAACTTCTCAGGATCAAAGTAGTCCGTAATGGTATCCAGATCTTTGTATAGAAGGTCCCATTCTTCCCGTGACATTGACAGCCCGACACGATTGGGGCATACGGCCATAAACTGCACCACAGGGGCAAATTGTCCGAGACAGGTAACTTGCAAACCAACACGAATTTGTTTTGTCGCCGACTTATTGAGAGGTATAACTTGCGACAGCACCACCTGCTGTTCGACACCACTGCACTCTTTTTCGTTGATATTTTCCATGTTAAAAAACTGATGAGGGAAATTGGATTGACTGGATGAAATACACCGCGAGCAGCCGCGTTTTATAGCATTAGGTATGNCTTTGCAGCATCTCATACCACTCCAGTGTAGATTACTTCTAGTATCATGAAATGTTCGTCCAGGTTAATTCTACTCAGTATTTCCCTAGTTGCATTTCTGTTTTCTCGCATAACCTCTTTTAAGGAGTTTTTCAGGATCTCTTCGTTTTTCCTTATATTTTCCTCTGTGTGGCCCAATTGGTACAGTGTCGAATTCATTATCTCCAACTGTTTTCGAGAACTCTTGAATGTACCTTCTACTCCAGATTCTAGATGCGAGAGTCTGTCATTAATGATCTGTGCATCTTGAGCATCCATTGTACCAAAGAGCGACTTTGCAACGGTCCCTAAACCATCGATGAGACCTCGTTTTTTGTTGGACCCTTTTGTTTCCAGCNATCCCGCACCATACACATAACAGACCTATGGGCACAACACACTACCCCCACCGTAGGGAGAGCTGCGGCGTCGGCGTCACACATGACCCCCCACTACCATGGATTTCATATGATGTATATTGCCCTCACCTCTATCATGCTAGCCCCACTTCTATCATATTGCCCCGCCGCTGTGAATTTTTTTAAAATACGAGTGACTTGGATTTATTTTTTGTTAGTCATTCGTGAAAATATATTTAAGACAGTTGTTATGGACCCGAGCGGATGGGTTCAGTTGTAGGGAATATCACTCGCGATAATTAGCAATTAATAAATCTTTATTGAGATTGATTTTAAACGATTATTTAATACTATAATTAACAATTGAAAGTTCGGTCTGATACGAAAGGCATCAGGCGAACATAAATACAAAGAAGCTATAAGTATAAAAGTGTCGTCGTATTACTGGCCCAGAGAATCCGAATTCACGAGTATTTATTCACCTCGTATATTCGGATCACTGTCTTTGTCACACCTGCAAGGTGTAACGTACAGTAGGCCAGTAGCCGGAGCGGAATCCGCTGACGCTGCACTCCGGTTACTCACTCACATCGGAATATCGTGGATTTAACGCACGAATATTACGATGTGTGTTTTTATTTCTTAATTCATTTCTCAACGTTTTGTTTCGAATAATACGTGCCACTTTCGTGTCATCATATTATCCGGATCAAAGTGAGAATTTGTATACATCTTTTTGGGGCATAACATCCCTCCCCGCCAGGGAAGAAAATTGCTACCCTTAGTAATTTTCTCTTCTAACTCTATTACATCGATACATTCAATTATTTTTCTCCTTACATTTTATATTATAATTATCAACTATTCTACGGGAAATACGGTGCTCCTTGATCTGCTGTTTCTCTCCTGGGTGCAGGCCAAGGTCTTCGGCACCAGCAGTAAAGGGACAACCCTAGGACAAGGGCGAGTATCACCATTACTGATGTGAAGATCGATGATGGATGTAGTAGAAATTCTTGGTAATCGAATTTCCTTTGGACCTCTCCCAGGTCCTCCTTCTCAGCCTCCAGTTGTATCTGGAGCCCTTCTAGTTCTTTTAT
>NW_021680770.1:74035-78366 GCF_001412515.2 Diachasma alloeum
TATAAGTATAAAAGTGTCGTCGTATTACTGGCCCAGAGAATCCGAATTCACGAGTATTTATTCACCTCGTATATTCGGATCACTGTCTTTGTCACACCTGCAAGGTGTAACGTACAGTAGGCCAGTAGCCGGAGCGGAATCCGCTGACGCTGCACTCCGGTTACTCACTCACATCGGAATATCGTGGATTTAACGCACGAATATTACGATGTGTGTTTTTATTTCTTAATTCATTTCTCAACGTTTTGTTTCGAATAATACGTGCCACTTTCGTGTCATCATATTATCCGGATCAAAATGAGAAAAATGAATAAAATTTGGAGAGATCACGACGTCGAACTGTTCGATAAATATCTCGCAGATCGGTCACCAAGTGAGAATTACAAGGAAAAACGAAAGCCTAGATTTCGTCAGAAACGCATACGTGTATATGTTGATAAATACACGGAAGATGAAAAGTACATACCGCCGAAAAAACGAATGATCGTGGCGAAAAAAGAACTAGAATGTCAAGTAGATGATTTCCAAGCAGGTGATGAATGTTGCTGCAAAGACAAAAGTACAAAAGAAGAGAGTAAAATACATATCAAGTATCGAAAGGATAGATTATGTGGTCAAGACGAGAATGGAGTGGATATGTATACCATTTTTCAAGTATGCTAGAACAAAGAACCGGCTGAATCCAATGAAGAGATAGAAGAGAGTTTCCGAATGATGTATAATCCCCCATCGCTGAGAAGCATCGCCATCGCTAGTTTGATAAACGATATAAAATACGCGAAAAATGATAAGACTTTGCATGTGGTGAAAAGGGCAATCCTGTTTGATAGTGATGTGTGAGTATACAAAATGTGGAAATCAGGGATACATTATTTCAGTGGTATAGAAAAAAAGGAGATTATATAAAGCGAGAGTGGGCGAAAAATTTACCTGGCCTCAATTCTATAGGGAGTGCAGCGAAGAATACTATTTCCCTGCGGGGGAGGAGATACTGATCTATAAGTAAAAATGACCAATCACTGGTCTCTCTTTACAATAGAAAGCAAATGCAAACAAAGTGGGCTAAAAAAGAAAAACTAGAGGCTTATTTCTCATAGGATATTTAGGACTCCCCACCAAGGTTAGATTTTCCAAAATATGGAAAACTCGTAGCTCCTCCTCCTGACTAGTGTTGCATAAAAGAGCCTTACGAGGGTGTTTTGACTACATTTGCGTTTCTGGCAAAATGACATCAAGTCAAGTGAGCCCATCTCTCAAAAACAGTGGAAGTTTAGTGCGCCCAACAGGTTATAACCCTGGAAGTTTTAAACGAAAAGTACCTCGATATTTTGTGAACATGAAAAATCAAAACGGAATAAAAATAGTGAGTCATCGGATAGTGGAAAATAATAGTGAAGAAAAAAAAAGATTGAAAAAATACTAATAAAAGTGAAACTCCAGCAACGTGAAGCCTCCAATCCCGGACCTGCCATAAACATTGGCCCTGGCACCCAAGTGAGTGAAAAGAAGAAAAACTCGGGAGGACGATTGAGCAATAAATCACCCCATAGCGCCACCCCAAAGTGATTCCAAGATTGTAGATGCGAATAAAAAAAGTGAAATTATTCAAGTGAGCACGGAGAATAAAAACTTGTGGATGAATATGCTGGAAGACGATCGTGGTATTTTCAATCAAGTATGTGATGAAAATGTGCCCCTTGAAAATAAAAATGTGGTGGAAAAGCAGCAACAGCAGAAGGAAAAAATAAAGGATACTGATGAAAAGAAGCAAGAAAAAGCACGTGCTCGTGAAAATCGCTTAAAAATTGCTGAAAAGAAGAAGGCCGAATTCAACGCTCGGGAAAGAACGAGCCAATTGGCCAAGGAAAAACAGAGGCAATTCAGAGCTCGCGAGTTTGAAAAAAATCGCTCTGAGGACCATACATGGACAGACATCACCCCCGAGAGCCCTGAGGTCGTGTCAGAGTCACAATCATCGATGGAAATCATCCCCGAGAGCCCTGAGATCGTGTCAGAGTCACAATCATCGCTGGAAATCATCCCCGAGAGCCCTGAGATCGTGTCAGAGTCACAATCATCGATGGAAATCATCCCCGAGAGCCCTGAGATCGTGTCAGAGTCACAATCATCGATGGAAATCATCCCCGAGAGCCCTGAGATCGTGTCAGAGTCACAATCATCGATGGAAATCATCCCCGAGAGCCCTGAGATCGTGTCAGAGTCACAATCATCGATGGAAATCATCCCCGAGAGCCCTGAGATCGTGTCAGAGTCACAATCATCGATGGAAATCATCCCCGAGAGCCCTGAGATCGTGTCAGAGTCACAATCATCGATGGAAATCATCCCCGAGAGCCCTGAGATCGTGTCAGAGTCACAATCATCGATGGAAATCATCCCCGAGAGCCCTGAGATCGTGTCAGAGTCACAATCATCGATGGAAATCATCCCCGAGAGCCCTGAGATCGTGTCAGAGTCACAATCATCGATGGAAATCATCCCCGAGAGCCCTGAGATCGTGTCAGAGTCACAATCATCGATGGAAATCATCCCCGAGAGCCCTGAGATCGTGTCAGAGTCACAATCATCGATGGAAATCATCCCCGAGAGCCCTGCGATCGTGTCAGAATCACAATCATCAATGGAAATCATCCCAGAGACCCCGGAGACCATTGATCTTATTTCTCAGACTCCAGAAATGATACAGCCCTGAAGGTAAATATTTGAGATATATTTACAGAAATTGAGGCAGAATTAGCAGAGATTGCTGCAGCTCTGGAAAATCGGGAGCGCGAGGAAGAAAATGAACTCATGCAAGAAGAAGAAGAAGTACACCGCATTCAAGATATGTCAACACAGCGTCAGCAGGAGCTTGACGAGATTGATAAGGAATTGGAGCAGATCGACANTTAATTTGTTCGGAGTTTTGTGTATATTAATTGAATTTGATTTTTTTTCTTGTTCCAGAGTGCCAAGAGCCTCGAAAGAGCATTGAGAAATTGAGGCAGAATTAGCAGAGATTGCTGCAGCTCTGGAAAATCGGGAGCGCGAGGAAGAAAATGAACTCATCCAAGAAGAAGAAGTACACCGCTTTCAAGATATGTCAACACAGCGTCAGCAGGAGCTTGACGAGATTGATAAGGAATTGGAGCAGATCGACAATCAGGACCGATTGGCTCGTCAGTCTCTCAATTTTGATCTGTTGTCCCCGAGTATGTTCTTTGACTGAAAATTTATTCATATTTTTGATAATTATGCATCATTTTGTAACATTTTTTTGAACCATTGAAAAAACGGTAAATACATTTCAGCATTAAAAATGCGTTTCAGCTTTCATTTAACGTAACCTTCAATATTCCCTTTCCTACGCCTTGCCGTCTTCCTGCCCCTGGAAGTCAGGGGAAGTTTCACTCTCTCCTTCCTCGTCTTGTTCCTGTTTCCTGCCCTTGAATGTCTTTTTCCTCCGCACTATCCCGAGGGATTGAGGGGAATTTTCAATCTTTCCTTGTTTTTCACCCGTTTTATTCCCTTGAACGTCTTTTTCCTCCTCACTGTCCAAAGGGTTTCAGGGGGCAGATGGTGGGAGGACTTCTGCAGCTATATAAGCTGCGAGGTCTCTCGAACCATCATATACAACCTCACCTTCGGTCCTCAGGATTATTTTGTGTTTTTGTGTTTTTGTGTTTTTTGTGTTTTTTTATTATAAAAATGGTGGTTCCAGTGATCGCCCGGGAGGATGTCTACAGGGTGGTAATCACCCGTATGGTAAGTTTTTATTTATTTATATTTTCAGTGTTTTTTTCGTTTTACCGTGTTTTAGTGTTTCGTGTTTTTTAGTGATCTTTTTTTAGTGTTCGGTTTTCATTTATTTTTTTCGATTTTCGTCTCGCGTTTTCCGTGTCCACGTTATTTTAATGCTCGCGTTTTTTCATTGATTTGTGTCCGTGTTCTTTAGTGTTCGTTTTTCGTCTGTTTTTTTCGGTTTTCGTCTAAATTTTTTGCTCGCGTTCTCTGTCTCGAAAACTTCTTTCGTGTTAGATTTTTCTTTCGTTAACTTCTTGCTCGCGTTTTTCCATTAAAAAAAAATGGTCACTCGCGTTTTTTTTAATAAAAAAAATTTTCATTATTTTTAAAATCTTTCTTTTTCAGATGCAGGAGACCAGAAGGGAGAGGGCCTACCTCAGAGCAGCCAACCAGTGGATATCCAGTAAGATATCTTCGCCATCAGAGCCATTCATGCCAGGGCGGAGCGCTGGCTGACAGATACAGAGCACGAGGCTTACATGGTAAGTCTCTCTCTCTCTCTCTCTCTCTCTCTCTCTCTCTCTCTC
>NW_021680770.1:78667-80410 GCF_001412515.2 Diachasma alloeum
CACACACACACACACACACCCATACACACACACCCACACACGCGCACACATATTCCCAAACTACTGTCTTTCTTTTTTCCTCATTTTTCATCTTTTATCAATTGATGTGTTTTTGTTTTTTGTTTCACAGAGGCGATCGGTGGGAGGGCGGACTTGGCCCACTCACCCCCAGAGCTCGGTGGGTCCGGGCTCTAAGGCGTGAGGCCAGACGGCTGGAGGCCCAGAGCGAGCAAGCTCTCGGCTTGTATGACGTGGAGGATTCGTGGGGCCTTCACATCCTCTTCGGGGACGCCCCGCCCTGTCCAGACCAGAGCGAGGACAACTGGGACCTCGAGGAGTGGGAGTGAACACACAGCCGCCGGGAGGGCACCGCAATAATAATAATAATATAATGTATTTTCTTTTTAAAAAAATATACTTTTAGTTTTAGATTTAAACAAGTAGGACATTGCCATATTGTTTCGTCATTTTCAAATCTTATTTCTGCCAATGAATTGGCAATTTGCTTCCGGATGGGCTTTATTCTTATTTTTTTATTTCATTTTGTGTCTTTTCTTCTAATGATACGATATTAATTTCTCTATTTTACTGATTCATATTTTGAAATGGAATTTGAAACTTTGATATAAATACATGTACCTTCGAATGTTTGATTCTTTAGAATTCCTCTTTTTTTTTGTCTTTTGTTTTTTCCTCGATCGATTAATGTCAATTAATCACCAAACGTCATTGGAGCAATTACGGACATTGCTGTTTACTAACATCTTGAGGTTATTTGTGCTACACGAAATTAATTATGGATGATCGCAAAGGTAGGTGTTGTGTTTATTCTTAAATGACTTAATGATTTTTGTGTTACTAATTTATTTGTCTATTCAGAATCCTTAAAACGGAATATTGATCAAGTTAGTGGTAGCGGATCACGATCTTCTAGTAATGATGCTGGTATTCCCCATGTTCCCATTGTTACTGCAAGTTTGAATGGAGGTTGTTTATTTTTTTTAATGTTCAGATTTATCTACTTTTTTTATTTTTTCTTCAATTTTCTTATTATCTTTTTTAGGTGAAGATATCCGTCTAACCTCATCGAAAGTTTTAATGTCATATACCACACGTATTCCACGTAGGATCATGTCAGTACTATTACTCCTGTTATTTTTTTTTGTTCGAGAATATACTCTTTTAAAATATTTTTTATTTTCATATTTTTTCAGAGGGATTGTTGGCATGGTCGATCAAATCATTTCTCCATATTCATGTAAAGATCCGACTAAAACTATTTTCAAATGGTTTTTAAGCAATGGAGATGGTGAACGTGTTCAATGTTTAGCTTGGAATAAGGAAATTCAACGTATTGAATCTAAAATCATCGTAGGCAATGTGAGTATCATTATTGTTTCCATTTTTTTCTTATGTTATATTTTTTTCATCATTATTTATTTAGATTTTTTTTTTATTTTCAGGTGTTGGTTATCAATGGAATTTTTTGGAAAACTGTTCAAATTCAATTTAATTGGGGTACTTTTCCCTATGAGTTGACTGTACAGTAAAACACCAATATTGATGTTATTCGACACTAGCGCCGCCGCGGCCGCAAGCGGCCGCGACGTTGATGACAGTCAGCATGAAAATGTATTTCGCACCTGTTACCATGAATTTGAAATTGAAATTTGAAATTGAAATTTGAAATTGAAATTTGAAATTGAAATTTGAAATTGAAATTTGAAATTGAAATTTGAAATT
>NW_021680770.1:82122-85258 GCF_001412515.2 Diachasma alloeum
AAATTAAAATTTGAATCCAAAATTAAAATTTTAAATAGGAATTTGAAATTAAGACTCAAAATTTAATTTGAAATTCAAATTCAGAATTTGAATTCGAAGTCAAAATTTTGAATTTACATTGCAAATCGGCATTCCAAATTTCAATTTCAATTGGAATTAAAGTTCAAAAATAAGATTTAAAATTTGATATTAAAATTTGACATTGAATCTCAAAATCGAAATTTCAAATTCCAATTCCAATATGAAATTGGAATTTGGAATTTGGAATTGAAATTTGAAATTCACTGTTGAAATTCAGATTTAATCTCAAATATTAACTTCAAACTTCAATTTCAAATTGAAATTTGAAAATTGATGAAACAGTTGCAGTGAAGAATAGATCCTAGAAAAAGTCCGAGAATATTTTCGAATTTCCCGCACGTTCCGTAAGGTTCTGCTCAACCATCCCATGATAACTTAATTTTCCCGATAGAATTTTCGATGATACATGTTTTTACAATTTAATTATTTTACCCACTGAAAAAAGAAACAAAAACGAAAATTTCTATGAGAAATCTGAGAGTAAATTAAAAAATCCAAAAGAAAAATACAGGCAAACTAGATAAAAAAAAAACGAAAGAAATGGAACCACCAGACACCACGTGGTAACCTAACCTACACAACTTAACTATTCAGAACCTTCACCAGACTTTGTAGAAAATAATTACGTTAAACGGCGGAATAAGACAACTAAATCAAACGTATATGGCACCATTTCAACTTCATGGCTGTTTTTTTTCACTTATAGGATTTTTCGATGGGATATGACTTTAGAATTTAATCATTTTAACTATTAAAAAAAACATAAATGAAAATTTCAATAAGGGATCTGAAAGTAAATTAAAAAATACAAAAGAACAACAGAGGCAAACCGAATGATAAAGAAACGAAAGAAAAGTAACCACCAGACACACGTGGTAATCTAACCTACACAACTGGATTATTGAACTCCCCGATTTTTTAATTATAAATCACAAAATTATCGAAAAAATACTCACAACGTATTATCACCTGGTTGAACGTTGTCAAATCTTTCATTCGACGTGAATGTTGGGAAGTCTGCCATTGTGGATGTGGTTTGATTTTTAATTACTTTCACTTTGTTCGTAAATCACTTTGAGAGCACATGTGTGGCCGCTACAGCAGCCGCAACCGGAAAGAAAGTTAGAGAACGGTTTTGGCGCGTAGTGTGGTTGTAATAAGGCGGATCCACAAGTAAAAATTTGACGACAATTTTAGTCAGCGCCACCAATTATCGAATGACTAATATCGATTCCCTGAGTAATCGGTTATTCCCATGAGATCTCAGAGGACAATCGATTATCCCCATGAGGTCCGCCATGTTCGATTAGTGACCCATCTCTTTTATACTATAGGATTATCATACAATTGAACGACAATCATCAATCGTTAATAATATTGCATTGGTCGATATTTGAAAACTAATTTTGACGTGATTCAACGTCAGCAAGGGAATCCTGGTAGTTATTTTGGTGTTATTGGGATGGACACTTTTTGTGTCGATGTTAAAATCTGTAGTGTTTCTCTCCCTTTTTTGAGTCCTCACACTATTGGCCAATTTTTAGAAATTCGAGGTGTTGTCCGAAAATTAGATATTGTTTATTTTCTTATTCATTTATTTTCACAATTTTTATAATATGAATGAAAAAAATGGCACTTTGTTTCATGCTTTACATACAAAAAATAATTTGTTTGCAATGACAAGTGTGTGCGTATTATTATTATACAAATCGAGTAGAAGGCTAAGATTGAAATTACACTTGTCATTAGCTACTTTGTCATTTATTTATTGTGATGCACTATACTATGATTTCTTTCTTTTTTCTTTCTAGGTGATGTCCCTCCGTATATCATTATTCGCTCCCTTGATGAAGTTGATTGATCAAACTACTCAAAATATGAGTTATTTACTCAATTGCATTGAAGCACCGTGTGAAAAGAACATCAAGAAATTGAAAAACGGAAATTAATCATTTCTTTTTTTTATAAATTTTTTTCTCTCTATTTGGTTTTTTTTCACCTGATTTTTCTAAATTTTTTTTTCCTCTTTTGCTATTGCTATTCCATTTTTAAAAATAGATTATTTCAACTATTATTGTTCTTTTATTGTTCTTTTACAACTTTTTTTTTATTTGTCTTGTTTATTTATTGTTACGTTACTTCAGCAATTTAATTATTCTTCAATAAATTTTATTTATGCAAAAAATTGTTGGAAGATATCCCGGTCAGTATTTTTATCAATTATTGTGGGATTTATCATGAGATTTTTTCTTTCGTCACCTGTGATCATCTCTCTTCAAAGATTATTCGGTTTATGGATCACTGAGTCGAGTGGTGAGAGAGAGTGAATGTTGAAATTTTCTAATGACACATAATATCTATGTTTGATTCAGGTCTTGATTTGTTTTCTTACTTTTGGTGGGTATTTCTGATTATATTTACAGAATAAAATTCATGTTTGCACTTTTTATTATTTTGTGCTTTATGTTTTATTACAAAGAGAAGGAACAATACTTGAAAATTTGAATGTTTAATTGTAGTAGTGTATCTTTTTCATTTTTATTCTTCTGTGGAGAACTTTCAGATTTATTATTTCATATCATTCAGTCTCGTACTTGTCATGTTTATTCAGTGGATTTTTTCATGTTAGAAATCATCTTTTTTATTGATGAGGACCCAAAATTGAGTTTTTTAATCTCACCCTCTTTTCATTGATGAAGATATTGTTTAATTGAAATTTTTTTTATTACAAGAAACATAAATTTGCGTGATTAATTTTCAAATCTTTTTTAATATCCAATTAATTGGGGTGATATTTTTCATTATCTTCATAGAAGAGAATTCAGGCTCATAGCTGTCATTCTTATATATTTAATTTATTATTGAAGTATTTTGATTTAAGTCATTTCTTTACTAGGTGATTTTTGTGGATATTGGGGATATATGTTTATATTAAAAAATTTATCTTTGCTCCAATAATTATTATGTATTGTGACGAAATTCCAGGCGAATTCGTCACCTGCGGAACTCCAGGGTATTTATGTATAGAAAGAGAGAGAGAGAGAGAGAGAGAGAG
>NW_021680770.1:89053-113980 GCF_001412515.2 Diachasma alloeum
CACTCGTGCATTAGCTGCCCCGTGAGTCGCCACGTGCCCCGAAAGTAGTAATTGTGAATACAGTGAAATTCGCCCGGAAGTTATTTGGCGGATAAAAAGAGGACTTTTGATACATCGAGCTCATCCCAGCTCTAGTATTGGTGCCCAGGAAACCCCGAGGTGGAAAAGAGGCTCTCCAGGAAAACGCCCTGGTATTTTGAAGGAGTGCAAGGCGCCGGTGGAATTCTACGTGTTCGCCAGAGTGAAGTCCCATCGTGAGTACGAGTTACCCCCCTCATTTTCCCTCTTGACCCCACAATATTACCCTTCATACCCCCCAACGGTGAGCCTACACTCTTTTGTTTCTTCCCCATTTAGTTATTCTTCTTATATTTAGTTGCATTCCCTCGACACGACTAGCGTCTCCCCTTTTTCTGCATTAGAGTCACTCCCTTTTTTACGTGTACAAAAGTTGCCTGGCCTTACCCATAACCCTAGATACAAGTAAAAGGCATTTCAAGCGTCTTACGATGATCTATTATGTAAATTAATAGAAATATAGATATTTAGTTAATTTTATCCCTCATTTGTCCTCATTATTTAATTGCCCTAAATCCCCCTTTTAGGAAATAATACTAATTAAATATTGGAAGGTCACAAATTGGCGCCCAACGTGGCGCCAGGTGCTAAAAATTGAGCGTATTATTTTTCTCACCCCTAAAGTCGCATTCCGTTCCTTTTGTGTGGCTCACTGTTGCGGGTTTGTTATGATCGCGTAACGCAGTTACGGTCGCCCGATACACTCATCTCTACTTCATACTGTGCATTCTCTTTCGAATAATTTTATCGTTCGAATATATTTTTTTCTCGGATTATTTTTCCTCGAATTTATTCTAGGATTATTGTATGCCCCAAATTTATTCCCATTGTACCCCCCCCCCCCCCGTGAATGGGAACACAATATCATCGTTTACCGCATTTGCGTGCCAGATCGTGTCTTTCTTTTTCTTTCTCCTCCCTCTTTTCCCCTTCCCCTTGCCCCTGAAAATGATTTCACCCCTCAACCCCCCTTTTTTTATTGGAAGTTAAAGTAGAATGCTTCTATCAAATCAATAGTTTTTAGGATTAAGTTAATAGTTTTTCGTTATTATTCTTTTTTTTTGTGCTTCTTGAAAAGGGGAGTCACATTAAAACATTTCTCTGAAATTATTTTGGAAAATTCTCGCTTCGCAAACACCCCTACGAAGGTTACGACTCCCTCGACCTCCCAGACGCCCGGATTAGTCACTCCCTCCCATTCCTTCTTTGTTTTTGAACATTTTGGAAAATTATAAACGTTAACAAGATGACCCCGAGACCCAATGCCGACCCTATATCTGCCCACTGGTTTGCCACACCAATTCTGCCCAGTACACCCGTCCCCTCCCCCTCCACCGAGATTTCCCATTATCGAGAAGAAGTCAAACGTAGATTTGAAGAACTGGGCCCTTATGAACAGAGAGCTCTTCTAGATGCCCATAAAGTAAATATTTTTGGAAGTCCCAAGGTTTTGATAGATCGATTCGTAAGATTGGAAGTGAGAAAAAAGTTTGGCGATGAGGCCGCTGAGTGGAATAAAGAAGTTGATTCTTCCTACATCCCTCTGTCCCTTTTAGGCTTTCCCACCCAGCTCTGGGGAAGTTCGTTAAATCAAGCAAACCCACAGAACAGGAGGTCAGAGACCTCACAGATTGTTGAGTCATTTCGAACCGACCGTAAGCGAGAAGCTCCCAGAATTGAACTCCCCTCAGGTGAATTTCAAGTTACCCCCAGGCAGCCTCGAACTAGTACAGTGGACCTTAGCCCCTCGAAAGCCCTAGAGCCCTCAGTTCCTTCGTATCCCAATCAGCCCCACCTAGCCACCCTGACAGTTGCCGGACCACCCAACCTACCCCTTGAGCAGACACCCCAGGACCCTACAGAGCAGTGCCCCCAGATTCCCCCGGGACCGAATCAACCCCTCGTTCAAACCCTTGGAAATCCTAGTAGTAGTGAAGCAATGCCCACCGACCCATCAGGTCACCCGGGCAGAGGTAATGATAAAGTTGTGGGATCAGTCGTTGCACATTCCGTACAACCACAGAAGGAACGTAGAGAGAAAATAATTGCCCATGATCTCAAAGGAAAAACAATTGAAAATCCCGAAATCCATCCCCAGATGAGCCAGATCCCCCCACCCATGTCCCTCAACATTCCCCGGCCACCCATCCTGGATCAAATCCCCCTCCCCATGTCCCTCAAAATTCCCCGATCCCCGTCCTAGATCCAATCCCGCCACTCATGTCCCTCAAAACTCCCCGATCACCCGTCCTAGATCCAATCCCCCCACTCATGTCTCTCAAAATTCCCCGGCCACCCATCCTGGATTAAATCCCCCCCTCCCCATGTCTCTCAAAATTCCCCGATCACCTGTCTTAGATCCAATTCCCCCACTCATGTCCCTGAACATTCCCCGTCCCCCCAGCCTGAATCGAAGTCTTACGATCAGGAGTCTGAAAAGTCTCCGTCCCTTTGATCTGAATCTACTCCCTCCACCAGAGAACCCTAGAATCCCTCGTCCCCATGCAGTTGATAGAAAGCCCGGTGAAACCAAGTCAGCATTCCACTTTCACTTAGTAGAATCAAGGTCACCCCAGCCCCTAGAAAATTCCAGAATGTCTCCAAATACCTCGGAACCCCTTCCAGTTACCCCAGCTACCCCAGAGAAGACCCCAGAGATCCCAGAAAAGACCCCTAATATACCAGAATGCCCTAGAAGAACCCTCAATCCCCCAGGAATCCTAGGAATATCCCACCATGTCTCAAGATTCCACAGAATGATCCGGAGAGTCCAGAAATATCTCCTAGATTCTCGAAAATTTCCTGGAAACCCCCATGTCCTTCTAAAAATCCCCGAAAACCCCATAGAATCACGACCACTCCCAAAAATTCCCCAAGATATCCCAAAATCCCACAGGTATCATAGGATTCAGTTTTAATAGAATAGGTAAACTGAAAAATCGGAACAGTCAGTAGGAAAAATCTATTGTTCCCAGGAAATAAGAAAAATTCACCCAGTAGAATAGGCCCCTATTAGGTTAGATATCAAGTAGAACTATTGTTTCACAAAACAAAGTAGAATGATGATGATTGTTCAACAGAACTTTCTGACAAGCCCATGTATCTTTTACCCCCGGGACAATCCGAGATTTAAATCGAAAATATTCATCTCGAATTGCCCCTAGAATGGACAGTAAGCCCCTAAGTTCCCCATAGGACCACAAGATACCCCCAGACCCCCAGAAAATTCACCCGGAGAACTCAGAAAACCACCCCATGTTCTCTTTACCCCCGGGACCATGACCAATTGGATCTGAAAGAAAGGCTTAAAATATTCAGAGAAAGTTAGGAATGCCCTGACGCACCCGATTTGTAAAGTAGGCAGTATTAAGTGTACATTTTTACCCCAGTGCCCCGTAATTGTAGCTGTAAGAATTAATACCCCAGAAGGTTAGAGAGATTTAGTAATCAGTCAGTGCAAAAAGTGCAGGACTGTAATAAGTTGCCCCGAGATCTATAATTATTATGATTTAAAATTACTTGTGGATAGAATTTTCATTAGTTTAGGTTCTAGTAGTCATATCATCCCCCAACCCCCCGAGACCCATAAGGAGCCCCCAAAAATCGAAGCCTCCCCCCAGCGATGAAGTCGGGTGAATCCCCACAACCCCCATCTCCCTTCACCCTAGTTGTCTCTGATCCCGATACCCCTTGTTCTCATTCATTGACCCCCTGGTTGCCCCTCGACGAGCCCCTTCCTCGAGGTCTGACCACTAGATTGAACCCCCTAGACAACCCCCCCGAGCCCAAGAAATTAACCCCTCGCCCTTCCAAAGACATTTATTTTAGTTTCCTTTTGTTACCCAAAGGGCCATTGAATAGTATTTTTTGAGTTATTTTGTTTTTTTTGAGATCATATTATTATTTTATTCAATTAATTGGAAATAGGGATGAGAGTGTCGTGGTACCTGAGCTGTCGCGCCAATGAAAAATATTTAGAGTTCGACAATTCAAGACAAGAATAATTATTAGTGAATAAGGGAAAATGTAGGGAGATACCCCGTACATAATTAGCCATAAACAAAATTGTGTTCCTAATAGTCTGAGCCTTCATTCCAGCCTCCTCTTCTCCTGGAGCCATTGATCGGAAAGTAAAAGGTTTGAATCGTTCAACGCAGGGTTGTTGAAACCCTACGTATTCTCTACCCCCGGGACAGCTGTGACGAGGCAATTCTTTATTTTTATTTGTTCTTATTTTATACTCTGCCCAACTACACACTGCCCCCTAAATAATTAAATCCCGCCACCGTTGGATACCTCTTCCCTCGATTTTCCCCTCATCACCCCTCTACGCCCGCCACTGGACATCACGAAGATATCAGCCGAAGAAAGACAACAGTTCCGGCCCTACCGGATAAACTGAAGGAGCCGTTGCTCCCCCCACAAACCACCCATACATGGGCCTCGGCAACCCACCGCCCTCGACGATCCCAGCGAGACATCCGTGGATTGTGGTCATCGTCACCACTCACCCGTGCTAATTGGCCCCGATTGCTCCCGAATTAAAACCCGAAGGACTTCGGCACCTAATAAACCCCCACGAATCACGGAGAAAACGAAGAGACCGACACTCGTGCATTAGCTGCCCCGTGAGTCGCCACGTGCCCCGAAAGTAGTAATTGTGAATACAGTGAAATCCGCCCGGAAGTTATTTGGCGGATAAAAAGAGGACTTTTGATACATCGAGCTCATCCCAGCTCTAGTATTGGTGCCCAGGAAACCCCGAGGTGGAAAGGAGGAGCCTCCGAAAACGCCCTGGTATTTTGAAGGAGTGCAAGGCGCCGGTGGAATTCCACGTGTTCGCCAGAGTGAAGTCCCATCGTGAGTACGAGTTACCCCCCTCATTTTCCCTCTTGACCCCACAATATTACCCTTCATACCCCCCAACGGTGAGCCTACACTCTTTTGTTTCTTCCCCATTTAGTTATTCTTCTTATATTTAGTTGCATTCCCTCGACGCGACTAGCTTCTCCCCTTTTTCTGCATTAGAGTCACTCCCTTTTTTACGTGTACAAAAGTTGCCTGGCCTTACCCATAACCCTAGATACAAGTAAAAGGCATTTCAAGCGTCTTACGACGATCTATTATGTAAATTAATAGAAATATAGATATTTAGTTAATTTTATCCCTCATTTGTCATCATTATTTAATTGCCCTAAATCCCCTTTTTAGGAAATAATACTAATTAAATATTAAAAGGTCACAGGTATTATCAAACATTCTCATTCGAGGGAATTGTTGTAGACGGTAATGCCGTGAAATTAGGTCCCTGTCTTTATCCTTCTTTCAATGCCATTTTTGGAATGAATTTTTTCAACCATTTTAATTTTATAACATCATGATTTACAAGCAACTTTAATTTCAATAAAAATTATTTTTTTCTGAAATAACAAAAAGGTATTGTGCATTTAATTTCAATTTGAATTTTAATATCATTTTCATATTAACTCTATATTCATTAACTGATTTAAAATTATCTTCATGAAAATTTAATTCATGAAAATTCATCACTACGATTGGAGAGACTCGCAATATTTCTGTATTTTTTTTTTTTGGAATTCCTGAGTTTTTGGACCCTTGTTGAAATGTAGTATCTTCAAGAAAAAAATTTTACTATCCACAGAAAGCTCTGTAATAATTCATGAAGTGCTTTATTCGCATGATTTTATGGTGAGCTTTTCAGTAAGAATTATTGGGTTGTTTCCGAGTGAGTTTTTAACTATTTTTTTTCTTATTTATTGCAATAGTTAATGGAAATATGGAATTTTATAGTGAGTTCTCCAGTAAAAAATTCTGATTTGAATACAAATGAATTTCCATTAATTTTTCTTTTTTTTAAAATCATTTTCTTTTTTTTTATATTTTATAGTTTTTTGTAACTTTTCTGTTATCCTTCCATTTTTGGGGATGATATTGACTATTTTTGATCCCAAGGGCATCTGATGATTTATAATTGATTTCATAATGCCGAAACGTGGACGGCCCTCTATAGAAACTAAAAATTAAAAAAAAAGAAAAGGATATAAAAAGCAACATGACGAATCTATTAAGACTGAAAATGTTGTTGATTCGTAAAATAAACATGACAACCGAAAAAAATTGAAAAAAAATATAGGGATGCGTTATCAAAAACTAAGAATCGGCAAGAAGCTGAATATCGACTCGAAGAACGTTCTAAGAATCGATTAAGAATGAGGAAAAAACGTGAGAATATTATTTATTCTGAAAAAGAACAATTATCAAATCGTAGACGACTCTATACATTACGGAATGATACTAAATATCAAGAGACAGAAACTGAAATTCATTCATTGAGATCTAAACAACTTCGGGGGGATACGACTTATATTGCACAGGAGAGAGTTAAAAATGCTAGTGCAATGCGGTTGGTTCGAAAATAGTCACGTTATTGTCAAGTTGAAAATAAGCGAAATCATGAACGGATAAAAGAATTGCGGAGTAATCCTAATTATCATGAGACGGAGAAAAATAAAGATGGTGTGCGTATCCGAATGTTCCGACAACAAAATCCAAATTATTCCTGAAGAGAATTATTGCATAATAAAGTTCGTATGATGAAAATTCGGGGGAATAATGATTACCGACTGAGGGAGAGACATGTTAATCATGTGAGAGTGCAAAAAATGCGTGAAAATTCCATTTATAATGATAATGAACGAAGTAATAATCGATTAACAATACAATCCATTCGCCAACATGTTGATTTTTCGATTTTAGAAGAGAAATTTGACATTTTACGTACCCAGTTTCCCGGTAAATCTATGAATAATTGTAATTCCCGTAATTGTAGGGAGTTATCTTTGAAAATATTGAAAAAGAATACAAAGTATGTTTGCAGAGAAAAAATCGTTAATCGATTGCTTATTAAACAATTTAGGAAGGATAGGGAATTTCATAAAATTGAAAAAAGAAAAAATGCCAAACGAATCAGAAAAACACGAATGAAAAATTCCAATAATGAGATTCAGAAACAAAGTTTTAGAAATCGTAAAAAATCTATTCGTCAACATGCTATCTTCCGTTATCATGAACGATTTTTGAATGAATTATGAAAAGATCTGAAAAATACTAAAACACATAAAAATCAATGTTCAATGATGATAAATTTCATAAAAAATCGAAGTGTCGGGCCTAGTATGTTATGTATTTGTTGCGATAATTTATTTTTACCGAGACAAGTGAAAAAATTTACTGCATCTAGAAGTATTCAAAAATTCAATAAACAACATCAAAATGTTAATTCGTTTATGCATAAGATTATGAACAATTTTTCACTCTATATTGTGACAATTGTGATTCATATGTCTCTAATGATGAGATTCCAAAAATGGCGGCGTTTGATTTGAAATTATCGAGTATACCTCCTGAAGTGGTTGATTTATCGGCAATTGAAGAACGCATGGTGTCACCTTACGTGCCATTCATGCAAATTCGGGAATTGAAACCACATTATTCCAAAAATCCGCAGTTATCTATTCATAGCAGTGTTGTTAATATTCACTTTGATATTAATTATATGATTAGTATTCTCCCTCGGAGATTTGATGATATGTCTACTTTACAAGTTCAATTTAAACGGAATTTAGCACATAAATCATGTTATTTACATGAAATAATTAGACTGGCAAGAATATGTCAGGCATTAAAATATTTGATAAAAACACCTTTGTACGTAAAAAATAAAATTATCATTGATCGCGGTTTCTTTTCTAAATATGATGGTCAACATAATAGTCGGGTTGATTTCGTTGTTGATCAAAACGATTATGAAAATGAAAGGACATCAGATAAGAAATCTCACACAGAAGATGATATTGTGGATGGAATGAGTGAATCAAGTTCTGATGATTCTTCGGATCCTGAATTCGTTGATGATTGTTATAGAGATGAGGTACTACTCATTGATGAGAATCGTCAAATATCCTACGAAATAGAAATCATTGCACCTTGTCAGGATAAAAATCCCATCCCATGGCATTTAATCGAGAATATTGATGAATTATGTTTTCCAACCATTTTTGGTGGGGAAATTTTTGATCAGAATAAGAAATTAAGTTACACTCAACGTGTGAAGTTTTTAATGCGGAATACAGATCGTAGATTTTGTGCTACTACATTTTTATTATTTTTAGCGAAACGAAAATTAGAGAAATTGGTATCATCAAGTATTAATACTTGTTTGAGGAGAGTGAAGAATTTCTATACTTTAAATGCTTCTCAAATCAGAAATAAACAAAATTTGAATGATATCATAAGACACGACGATGGTTACAATTTTTTGAAGGAAGTACGGCCTTCTCCTGCTTTTTGGGAAGCAAAAAAAAAATGTTTGTGCCATGATTCGGCAATTAGGCACACCGACTTTTTTTTAACACTTTCAGCATCAGAAATCAATAATCCGGAATTAATCAAGTTGCTTTACAAAATTAAAAATGATGAAAACATAAGTTTGCTAGAAGCTTTTTTACTTGAACAAAGCTTGAAAAATAAATTAATCAGAGACGATCCCGTTACGGTAGTGCGGTATTTAGATAAACGTTTCAATGATATGATAAAATTGATAAAAAACTGTAATGGACCATTCACAAATAATTTCGTGGTTGATCATTTTTGTAGAAGGGAATTTCAAGGGAGAGGGACGGTTCATGTTCACTTATTATTGTGGTGTAAAGAGGCTCCTCATTATGATTCAGATAACATTTATTCCGAAAACCAGATTCTTCATTTTATAGATCGTCATATCACTTGTGAATATGATTCGCAGAATCCTTTCACATTATTTCAAAGACAGGCATACAATGACCTGTAATAAAGACAGAAAGAAAAAAAATATGCAGATTTCATTATCCCCAATATGTCATGAGAACTACTCATATTTTGACACCATTCAATTTGAATGAAAAAACTGATGAAGAAAACGCGAATATTTCGAAAATAAAAGATTTAATGAACGTGTATTTCAAGAACTCCATTTATATTGATTTTGATGATATGCTGAATGAATTGAATTTAACTGAGAAATCATACTGTGACGGAATTTTCGAGAATTCCGCCACCTGTACACAACTTAGTCGTAGAATTAAGTAAATCGTAAGAGTGAGTAGGTAAGTGTGAATTTATTTCGATCTTTTTGGAGAGAGAGTCGCGATTCCTTTAACCCCAAAGTTAGCACCCCTACCGAAGGGCGATGCAACACCCCTTTTAGCTCCAGCTCGTAGAAACCGGTTTCCAAGAACATCAGGAAGGGCCTCGCGGGGAAAACAACGTTCGATTTCTATAAATAATCAAATTCACGTGTCGATACACATTAAAAATGAGTAAAAAGTAAAATCTCCGGTTCAAGTAATATTAAAGTTTTTGTTCTCTTTTAGTTTCAGTTATCTTTCTGGTTTACTTCGGATTTTAGGGGATAAATTTTCGGTTTTATGGTTGAGGGAAAATTTACAGTAATTGTATTTTCCTAGTTATATTTTTGTATTTTGAAATCTCGCGAATCCTGAGAGCGGAGACGATCCACCGCGGTTCAGAGCCGATACACCGAGCTTCCCGGTGAGATCTCGCTGATCTCGTTGAGTGCGGCTGCTGATCACAGAGATTGAGGTGAAATACTCACGCTCCCTGGCTAAGGCTCTTCGTGGAGTCGCTGGAATCACCAGTGCAGCTGGAAGGCCATGTGGATGAACATAGCCCACTCGTCTGCATGGATCGCCATGGGCTATTCTCTCTTTAGATTTGTTCACGGTGACTCCAGGATGACTCCCGGGAGAGTGACAGCAGCGAAAAGTGCACTCACTCAGGGGTGAAGTGCATTCGCGAGGAGAAAAGGCGAACAACTGCCTTAATTCCCCCTTTCCGAACCTCCAGATAACTATCGTTCAGCCATTATGGATAAAAACCCCTTGGGTTAATTCATAAAAGATATAATTAACGGCGGAATGCCTAAAATAAGTCTAAAACCCATTTGAATCAAAATCCCCGCGTGCTCGGTTACATGAGCCCGCCCCAGCGGCAGCTAGACGGCGTGCCAGTCGCGCCACCCAGCTGAGAACCTCCGCCGGTTAGACGCAGTTTACGAGAGAGTTGGACCCGAGCAACCACTGCGATAACATCCCCGAGAATATTGACAGCGATCGAGGGAGTTGGTAGAGACCATCGCCGAGGGCCCACACGAGGAACATGGTAAGTACATTTTCATTCACCATGTGCACTCTCTCCCGAGGAGGGAAGTGCATTTATTCCCAGTGTGCCCAGTGATGACCTCCGGGAAAAGTGCACCGACGTTCACAGGAGTGACGCCGAGATGCATTCCCAACCTCCAAAACTCCTCTGAGCGGGTGGATAAATGCACCACTGAGTGCATAAAACCCTCGTTCAGCTCTCCAGACCTCTCCCGAGTGATAAAACCCCAGTGAAACCCAAGAGATAGTGAAAATGGACAGTGAGACCCAATAAAAGGCCGCACATGGCCCATGCCCTGCCATGGCGCCATTGTGCCCTCTCCACTCACCAGGAGGTCTTGTGAACAATTAATGCACCTTCTGAGTGCATAATTAGTTCACTAGGACTCTCGAGAACGCATGGGGAATGTCCAGTGCCAATTTTTAGTGGGAAAAAGTGGATAAAACAGGCCCACAAGTGCACACATGCGCCTCACGTGCCGTGGGTGACGCTGTCGTGCACATGGCGGTTTTTCCTCTTTCCAGAGCGAATTGAAGCCTCAAATGAGTGCTCTTCTAGCTCAGTAAAGTTCCCCCAAGGTTTCAATGGATTAATTTAAAACTTCTTGGAAGACGAGACCCCGAAAATCATGACATTGAAGCGCGCGAGCCCCAGGAATTTCCCTGTGACGCTACGACGCTCTTGATGGAGGACGGACTCGAATATGGGGCAAAATGGTACTCTTAAGTGACATTTGCATACTTGAGTCCCTCGCCCATTAATCGTCATTTATTATTCTGAGGAGATTCGCCGAGATCATCGCATCGGAATTGATATAGCCTTCGGATCCTCCAGCACTCCAGTTTTTGGACGATGCGGAGAGATCGTTGGCCTGGACTCTTCGGACTCCCCCCATTCCCTTCGCGATAACCTCTCTCTTAAGGTCAATTCACGTACTCTCACTCTCGGGAATTTAATCGAATTTAATTTTGTTAAATTTAATTGAAATTAATTTATTTTATTTATAAAGAATAGAAATTCTATTGGAGTTGAAGTATTATTGAGAAATTGAATAAATCACGGAGTAAATTTAAAAGTAATTCTCTCATCCCCTATTTAATTAACTTTCTGGTTCTTCCTTTTGATTTTTCTGTATCTTTTGGTAAATTCGCGACATCCTTCCTAAGACCGAGCGACCGATCCTACCCCGCTCTCCGAATACCTCCGAGCTAGTCGAGCTAATTCCGCAACCTCTCCCTTGATCTCCCCAATTATGGCTAAGTTTTCATATGGTTCTTTTTAATGCGGTTCGCTGACACCGCTGGAACAAAAGTCAGCTGGCGCCCGACAACATTTTTCCCGTTTTCCCGTTTATTTCGTTTATTCGGTTTTCGAGGATTTTCGTGGGGACATGGAGGAGCAGAGGCCGAAGGTGACAACACTCCGGCTGTTTTGAGTTTCGCATCGAGTTATGGATAAGTCTACGGTTTATATTTTAAGTTTTGAGGTTCCCATGGGTTAGTGTCGTCACAATACATAAATGCTATCAGAAGTACATTGCTAAAACCCAAGATTTTTTTAAAAAGAAGAAGTTGTGATAGCAATTAACAATTATAATAAACTGATTTTAACATTATTAGAAGCAAATATGGATATTCAATTCATCCTCAATCCATATGCTTGTGCGCAATATATCATTAATTATATATCTAAAGTTGATGTTGGAATGTCGAAATTACTTCGTCAAGCTGCAAATGAAATAAAAAATAATAATCAAACGTTACGTGAAAAATTCAGGACCTATGCAAACATCTTTANCTCAATCCATATGCTTGTGCGCAATATATCATTAATTATATATCTAAAGTTGATGTTGGAATGTCGAAATTACTTCGTCAAGCTGCAAATGAAATAAAAAATAATAATCCAACGTTACGTGAAAAATTCAGGACCTATGCAAACATCTTTATCAATGGCAATAAAATGTCTGCTCAAGAAGCAGTTTATCATGTATTAAGTTTACCATTATGTTCCGCAAGCCGCACTGTAGAATTCATTAATACTTCTCCTAAATCCGAAAGAATTAGATTGTTAAAATCCCACGCCGAGCTTAATTCTTTAGATAGTAATTCTACCGATATTTATTCTGAGAACTGTCTTGATAAATATAAAAAAAGGCCGAATAATTTCGAAAATATTTGTTTAGCCGATTTTGTTGTAAGTTATTTCACTTCACCAAAAAAACATGGTGATGATGTTACTGATATTGATAATGATGATGATAATGGTACAGAGACTGATGATGACAATGTGAGTGAACGAAGAAAAAATGTAAATGATACCGAAAAAGGAATTAAAAAATGAGGGAAATTGAAAATCATTCGATATCGCAGATTTAAATTGAATCAAGACGAATTTAATTATTATAGAGAGCAAGTTTTATTATTCTTTCCTTGGAGAAATGAGCATAATGATATTGAAAATGTTAACTGTAAAGAAATATACGAAAAAAATTATAAAATTATAGAAAGAAATCGGCATAAATATTCTATTCTTGGTGATGAAGTGATGGATACAGCTTTGGGTGAAGCCATTTCTGATAATCAAAATATTGAAAAAGCACTGATAGACGATTTTCAAAAGCAGAGAATATCTCCAGATCAAGCGGTTGATATATTTGCTCAAACTGGTAGTGAGAAATCTAGTCAAAAATATAAGATTCGTGTTACTAAACCGGATATTATGACTAAAAAGGAAATTTTAGAGGTATTTGATCAATTGAATAATTTAGAGAGACAAATCGTTACGCATGTCCTCAATTCTTTTAAATCCGATAAATTACCTCTCCGTATATTCATAAGTGGATCAGCTGGAGTCGGTAAAACGAAGGTAATTAATTCAATTTATCAGATTCTATCGTTATATTTTCAAGAGATGCCGGGTCCAAAAAGTGATTTAGTAAAAATATTATTATGTGCTTATTGTGGGAAAGCTGCTCACTTGATTGGCGGATTGACACTGCATGAGTAGATGTATGAGGCCGTGTCTGGCTCAACCGTTTTGCGAAGGGTCAGAAGGGTCTGCCTCAGGGTGTCCCGCGAGTGGGTGGTAGGTGGCCGATTAATTCGCGGTTTTATTCGCCGATTTAATTCGCGGTTTTAATTCGCGGTTTTGATTAGCGGATTAATTCGCGGATTTTTGGGCCAACGCTGTAGGAAGGGTCTGTTCTTGAGAGGTCGCTCGCAAGTGGCAGGCAAATTAATCAGTTAATTCGCGCATTCTTGAGCCTGACGGCGTACCCCCCCGTGCCAGGCACCTCCAATTAATCAGTAATTTCGCGGTTTTAATTCGCGGTTTAATTCGCGATTTTGATTCACGGTTTTAATTCGCGGTTTTTAGAGTGCAATGCTGTGGCGGAGCGGTCGAAGAAAGCTTAAGCTATAAAAAGGATTGGACGACAAATAAACAAAGAATATTTAAATTTAACTTTTTTTATTCATGAACATTACTGACTAAAATTTTATACATTATAATTGTTACTAAAAGATATATATAGATAAACATTAATTTTTTACATAATTTTTTTCCATCAATTATGACATTTTACGCCTCGTGCTGCCATTGGATCATTGGCAAATTCATGGCACCAACACCATCACAACCCTCAGGGCTAATCCCCGTCAGGAGCTCCCAGCTCTCTCGAGGCACCAACATGTAGGCCCCGTTGAGAATCAGCAGCCATCCTTGCGGAGCCAGATCGATGGGTCTGGCTGGCCTCCCCATTTGCCCATCCTGAATCCTCCGCGTTATAAGCTCATCCAACTGAGCTCTGGAGATTTGGTGGGCCCAGGCTTCTGGGAAGTTGACTGCAGGTCTTAGCTCCACATACTCTGGATAACCCTGTAAGCAGAAAAAAAAGTTATAATAATTTTTGTTGATAAGGAAGAAGAGACAGTGAGGGCTTAGTACTTACCAGAGCTGACGGGTAGAAAGTGAGATTTTCTACCTCCTGATGAGGCTGCTGATGATGCTGGGGATGATGCCAAAGGTGCTGTTGATGCTCGGGCTGTTGATGGTGCTGGGGATGATGCCAAGGGTGCTGTTGATACTCGGGCTGTTGATGGTGCTGGGGATGATGCCGAGGCTGCTGCTGAGACTGTTGATGCTGAGTCTGTTGATGCAGCAGACACTCCTCATGATGCTGGAACTGTTGATCGTGCGGAAGATGCTAGGGTTCATTGTACTCCTCAGTACTGTACCCACTATCGTCATCATGATCATGATCATCATCATCATCATCATCATCCCCAAGCATCATTTGCTCCTCAGGCCTCCAGACATCATCAATTATGATGACGTCATCATCATCGTCGATCTTCATTGCCACTTCCCGGCACGAACCTTCCCAGGCGATGACGACGTCATCATCGTCGGTCTCCATCCTGTTGAGTTCCTGGCGGGGATCTTCATGAATGATGATGACGCTGCCATCTTCGTCCTCATCCTCAGCCTCTCCGTCTCCTTCTTCTTCTGCTCTTCTAATGGCCAACTCTCGCTCCGCTTGCTCCTCCCGAAGTCGAGCCTGGTACTTGGTGGTGCGCTCTTCAAAGTCCTCGTCGAGCAAGAACTCCCACATCAAACCCGCTGCGGGATGAGCGGTGACCCACACTGTTGCCGGAGGGTCCAACATCACGTGGGCGGCCAAAAGGGGGAAATGTTGGAGAATGGCTTCATTCTCCGCGTGGAGAACCATGGTCTTCTCCAGCTCCTCNTCTCCCGAAGTCGAGTCTAATACTCGGTGGTGCGCTCTTCAAAGTCCTCGTCGAGCAAGAACTCCCACATCAAACCCGCTGCGGGATGAGCGGTGACCCACACTGTTGCCGGAGGGTCCAACATCAGGTGGGCGCCCATAAGGGGGAAATGTTGGAGAATGGCTTCATTCATCGCGTGGAGAACCATGGTCTTCTTCAGCTCCTCGCACAGGTATTCCGCTGTATATCTTCTAATCCACTCCAATGGGCAGAAAACATTCTCCTTAATTGCCATGTATTCCTGGATGGCATTCATTTTGCACAAACACGAAAACTTCCACACACTTGGATGAACTGTCACGATTTTCTGTCGTTTGAAGACGTTGTGGTAGACTGACAAATGGCATTTATAGAAGTAAACTACCCCCACCACGAGAATTTTTCGGGGCTTTGCACATAGAAAAATGGCTAACACAGACCACTTACCTTACAAACAATAAAAGACCCAAAAACTATTCTTATAACCCAGACCGAGTGCTTCATTACTTTATTGGGGGAGAAAAACAATCAGACCTCTCATTACTAAACCACCCTCGAAGAAAGAGGTGATCTGCTAAAATACCTATCCTTCCAACCATTAGGGGTGCACTGCTAAAGGCATCAACTCGAGATAGTAGACCGTTTTGGGGCAACCCCCTCTAGACTATGAAAAGAAAAAAAATCCCGTACAACACCAATATCTGAGTTATAAAATTTGAAAAATCCATTAGTTGTGAAATTAGGGGTATATGGAGAATTCCAAAGCTACTATTTGCATCGAAAAATCTGTACAACGCCTCAATTTTCAAATCATAAAATTTGGAAGGGTCATCGATTGAAGAATTGTCGGAAAGGTTTACTCAATCCCTCTGGAAAAAATCTGTACTCTACTCCGTTATCTGATCAGCAGATTTAAAAGCTATATGATTCAGAGAGAATATTCAGCGAGAGTAAAAATGTGGAAAGCTGTAGGATCACTCTTGTAAATCATGAGAATTTATCTGAAAAATCTCAAGAGCAGTCTAGGAGATGATGTTCAAAATCCCTTGTCTTCTATCTCACAAAAACTTATTTTACACATGATTTCTGACACCCCTATTTTCCTGTATTTCAGCTAGATAAGGGTAAGAATAGGTGTAAGAAAAAAAGTAAAAGTATTTCAGACTCAATTTTCTCTCGAGATGAGTGATCTTAAAATCACCTTTTCACAAAAAATTATCGCGTCATCCATGAAAATTTCTGTAAATTGTTTCCCTACATGATTTATCACCCTTATTCTCGAGGATTTTAGCTAGATCAGGCTTAAAAGAGTAAGAATGTAAAAAAGATGAAAGCTTTTCAGACTCAATTTCTGTCGTGATAAGTGATCTTGAGAATACCTTTTCACAAAATATTATCTCGCCTTCTGCGAAAACTTCTATCTTTGCATTTTTTCACGTGATTTACGCCCTCCCATTGTTTAGACTATAAAGCCGAGGTTTTCCATGATTTTCCAGCAGTTCTTACGTAAGACTTACGAGTAACGTTTCAATTTTTGTCGCGATGAATTCTCTTGTGTGCAAGAAGTGGCTCAAGCGTTTGAAGGAAGAATATGATATCGTGAAGATGGAGCGAAGACCAGCGGAAATCCAACGAAGTCTCCATGACATCCGTGGTAAGACGCGAGAGGTCGAACAACTTTTGGATGCGGGTGTCTCTCAGGGTCAAAAATTGCGTTTCACGTATATGTTATCGCGATTGAAAACATTCGAAGTTTCATTTAAAGCCTTCGAAACCGTTGGAAGAGGGTTGAGTGATAAGTTAACTGATAGAGTACGATGGGAGTATATTCAAAGTGCATTTGAAGGACGCATGAGGACTGGTATCATCATTATTTTGAAAAAACAAGATTTAATTAAATTTTTGAATGATGCTCGCCGAATGCTTTGTGTGCGACTTAAAAATGCTTTAAAAAAGGAACGTGGTTTAAAAGTGAACGTAGTGTTATCGTGTAAATATGAAGTTCGAAAAAATGGATAATTTTTGGAGGAAGATAAATTTTTCAGCACAAAAATTGAGATTGTCTTGGAATCTACCCAGCTCAACCAGTGGTTTGAAGAATTGATAAAAAATAAACTTTTAGCCAAGGTGGATGAATTCCAAGGGAAGGATTCAGGATGGTCTCTCCGGAAAGTCATAAATATGGATGTAAATATTAATAAATATAATCCATTACGTGGAGGTTCCAGTTTTGTTGAGGTACCCCGGTGGATTCAACTGAAAAAGGCTGTCATCAATGTTCAAAACGAAGACGACTCATACTGCTTCCTGTGGTCCATTATGGCGGCTCGTTGCAATATTGGAAATAAAAATCGAACGAATTCTTATCCACCATTCGATACAGTAATTAAAAATTTCGGTATGTTCAATTACCCTATGGCTATAAAGGATATACCAAAATTTGAAAAACTAAATGACATGTCGATAAATGTATACATAATTGAATGTGATGAAGACACAGGAAAAGAATGGATCGTTCCGTTATATTTAAGCTCACGACCCCCAACGACACTCCAAGAAGCTGAGAACACCATTCATCTATTGATGATTGAAAAAAAAGGTGATCAACGGCCAACTGAAAAAATTTTCCATTATACATGGATCTCCAACCTCTTCAGACTACTCAGCACTCAATTATCGAAGACTCAACATCGCGCCTTTATATGTGATAGATGCTCGTATCATTTCAAAGTGAAGAAATCTTATGCAAAACACAGAATGGATTGCATCTCCATAAACAAGTGTCGCATGATATTCCCCACAAATAATGACAAATATTTAAAGTTTAAAAATTTCAAGCATCAGCTTCGCGTTCCCTTTGTTGTATATGCCGATACAGAATGTTTATTGGAAAAAGTACCTCATGACAATAATGACAATACTAAAATTTATCAAAAACATGTGCCATATAGTGTAGCATATTATGTAAAGTGTAATTATGATGACTCAAAGTCTGAACTGTGTGTTTATCGGGGGCGGGATTGTATCGAGTGGTTTATTGAACAATTGCGTAATTTAGCTGTGAGTGTAGATACCGAATTACAACGCAATGAGCCCATGTATTTAACGGCAGATATGTGGAAGGAATTTAATGCAGCGAAACATTGCTACATTTGTGGAGACATATTCACAGATAAAGCGGTGAAGCACCGGGATCACTGTCATTTCACGGGGAAATATCGAGGCGCTGCGCATCCAGGCTGTAATTTGAACTACAAGGAGGCATGTACAATCCCCGTAGTTTTTCACAACTTATCTGGTTATGATTCCCATTTTTTTATTAAGGCTTTTGCCAAACAATTTGAAGGTTCAGTGAAATTACTCCCCATTAATAAGGAAAAATATATTTCGTTTACAAAATCAGTGGGAGCGACAAAAGTTCACTTGAGATTTATTGACTCACTTCGATTCATGGCGAGCAGTATAGATAAATTGTCATCATATTTATCTGATGATAAAAAAATTATTACGTCTAGTTATTATACCAACTTGAACCAGTTTAAACTCGTCACGCGCAAAGGAGTATTCCCATGTGAATATATGGATTCATGGGAGAAACTTGATGAAAGAAAATTACCCGGAAAAGAACATTTCTATTCGCTATTGAATGATGCTGACATATCTGACGAGGACTACAATCATGCTTGCAACATCTGGAGGAATTTTGACATCAAAACTCTGGGTGAATATTCCGATTTATATTTGAAGACTGACGTGTTATTATTGACTGATATTTTCGAAAATTTCCGAGAGAGTTGTTTTCAAGCATATAATTTGGACCCTCTCCACTATTATACTGCGCTCGGACTCGCTTTTGATGCCATGTTGAAGATGACAAAAGTAGAGCTGGAGTTATTTCAAGATCCAGAGATGCTGCTTTTCATCGAAAAGGGTATTAGAGGAGGATTATCTCAATGCTCAAATAGATATAGCAAAGCAAATAATAAGTACATGGGGAATTTTCACAGCAGTGTAATCTTTGATAAGGATTTATTCATCATCCAAATGAACCACATACAACTCAAATTCAATAAACCAATTTACACAGGTTTTAGTATTTTGGATATTTCTAAAACTTATATTTATGACTTTCATTATAATTATGTCAAAAATAATTTCAATGAAAATGTAAAATTATTGTATACAGACACTGACAGTCTCATCTACCATTTTTATACGGATAATATTTATGATTCTATAAGGAATGATTTGCAGAAATTTGATACGTCAGATTACCCTGAAAATAATGTATATAGCATCCCTCTTGTAAATAAGAAAAAATTAGGCCTTATGAAAGACGAAAACAATGGGAGGATTATGACGGAATTTATAGGTTTAAGAGAAATGATGTACTCGTTGAAAGTGTTTGGAGAAGAGCGAGAAAAATCCCGAGCAAAAGGGGTAAAAAGATCCACCCTCAGAACCATCACTTTTGACGATTACAAGTTATGTTTAGAAAATCATCGAAATGTATCCAGACCTCAAAATTCGATAAGATCTATGCAGCACAATGTATATACAATTAATCAGACAAAATTAGCGTTAAGTTGGCATGATGATAAACGTGTCCTCATACCAGGTACTCCTGATACTTTACCCTACGGGTTCAAAGGATAATGTAAATATTGGGTGAGGGAGAAAAAATATAAAACATAATTTTTTCAAAAAATGAATTTTTATTTAAACAAATCATACTTCAGTTTGCCTTCATCTTATGATATTTATGGTAGAAGTTGGAATTGTCCATGGAACGAACGCTAATAGTCCAAGACATGCCACCCCCAATCCTATTGACATTAAAGCAAATAACATTCCGTGAGATTTATGGTCTTGCGCATGACCATCACATACATATAAAATTTCTTCAAGTGTTACATAATATTTGGGTAGATAATGGAAACACTTTCGATTATATACTAACGTTGCCACATTAAGATTCCATCCAAAAATTTCTTCGTCAGATTTTTTCACATTTTCTTGAAATCCTAGCATTGTCATCGATGATGTAGACGCTTGACATCTCTCTTTCAATTGAAGTATTCCCACTCCTGAGACATTTATGGCGTTAATCCACTGACCCTCACACCAAATATCTACTTTCTCGTTTTGGGGTACGGAATATAGCCATACTTTTTGGGTTTTTTTCCAATGAGAATTATAAGTCGCGCTGACCTTGATGGGGCAATTCACAAAAGGTGATGCTAATGAGTTATCTTTTCCGAAAATCGTTGCCTCACAAATTGGATGGGTGTTGATATCATAAAATGGATGCTTAGGTTCACAAATAAAGCCATAATCATCGGTAATTCCACAGTGTGCGAGATCCTCAGCGTGTGCCAAACTATAAAGATCTTGGCTGAGTAGCAGGTAGTCAGCCCGTGGTTGAATGTACGCCGCCCCACGTTTATGACCGAACAATTGAAGCGCTGGCAGGGGGTACATTTTGAATAATTGGTAGACTGAGGCGGTAACTAGTGGGACCTTAAGAATGACAATTAACTCCCCTTCATGAAAGCCTATCTTTGTTTTCGAAATTTTCAGTAATTTGTCGGTGTTAAATTCATCAGTGGGAATGACCACAGAGGCATCTCCATTAACTATTGAAAAATGGTTTGCAGCACTTTGAAGTTCTTCAAGAGTGAATAATTGAGGATGCACAACACCTGTCTCAGCTAAATGCACTATCTCGATAATGGTTTTCAGGGTATAAATATAATTATCCAATTCCTCTTCCAAACTTTCAACCCAATCTCGTATTTTATTCAATATTAGTTGATATTCAGCACTGTTAAAAGTTTCATTTTTCATCAGCTCCTCAATTAATCGAGCCTCTGTCTCAACACCCCCAAGGCTTATTGTGCTTTGATTCTCCAATGCCTTAATTGTATCACAAAAATGATGCAGTCCTGATTTAATTAGGTGCAGCTTTTCACTAGTTTTATCTGATATTTCTTCATTGCCGTGTAGAGTTCCCAAAGCCACATCCTTATTTTGCTCTTCAATACTGGACTCATTCATGAAGAACAGGAATCGAGCTGTATACTTTTTCACGTTTCGATTCTTTTTCAGGATATTTTCACTTTGAAGAACTTTTGCACATTGTTTAGCTCCTCCATAATTTTTACACTTTTGATCCATATTTTCCAGTATTTTCGGATGAATTAGTGGTCGTTGATCGATGAATTTTCTCCAGTCAATCCGAGTGGCGAGTTGCCACTCACCTGTGGTGAAGCGCACATCACCTACAGATTCATAATATAGTCCACTTCGACTGAAAATCTCAGTATTGAGAAAATTTTCACTCCGGCAGGAGGATGTCGCGAGAACTAGTAGCACGATGATTTTCACAAGCATGTTGTTGAGTTGAAATCACCAACTAAACTGTGAAGGATGAAAATAGGCTGACTGTTTAAATAGTTTTTCCCCCTCTCCATGTTTTTTATTCATCAGCATCAATCCAGCTATTGTGGATGTTATCAAAGCCCAGCCATTTAACAAAAAGTCTATTTCCAGATTTTTTCAATACTTTTTCCACAAGATACACGTCAGAATGTTTTGTTTTCAGTAATTCTTCTTCATAAAAACTTCCACTGATCAATTCATTTTTATAATCTTTCAATTTGTATGTAACTGGATTAGTATTATTAATTTCTCGGATAGTGAAAATTTCTGTAGTCCAATTGGGGGTATAACCTTTTTCAAAAACATGTTTGGCCTTACTTATCCGAACTTNATGTATTGACATGATCATTATAAATATGTCTTAGATTCATTTCGTTCTGCTGGAATAATACCAGGATATTAACATTGTCACGCACTAAATGTTTTGGAATGCGAGCATACGATTGACNACTCACGCAAATTTTGAAAAATTATCTATTACAGTGAGCAAAAATCCATGTCCACTATTGCTCTTTGCGTAAGCCGTCATATCCACTAAATCTGCCTGCCATGTCTCATCCAGATCACGAATATTAACTCGTCGGCGGGGGTAATTTCTTTGGGCTGGACGATTCAATTCTGTCACAACATCCAATTTATTTTCTGACATTATTCACAGAATACTCGGGTATTTTTGGCAATACAGGTGCACTTGGTATTTTTTCCACTATTTTCATTAATCTGCCAATTCGTCTATTAATATCCGCACACTTTCTTTTCACATCAATCTGCAAGTTGATTTTTTTATTCAAAATCTCAAGTGTAACAGCACCATGGGGGTCCACTGGTGTTGCAATATTACTTAATCTCTTATTAAGGAGATCATAGTTGCCTTCTTCAGTGAGTTTATATCCAACGCCTGGCGGGCCTCGATTATAGGAGCCGCTATCAGAGGTTAAGTGACGACCGAACACGTCAACACTCATTTCGCAAATGATAGTAGNCAATATGCATACTCTAATATATGATTTCAGCCTCCCGAAGTTCCTCAATAATTGAAATAATTTCATTATCATGACTCGGATTTCCTGCCCCCTGTGCAGCTACAAGTAATCGAAGACGGTCGACAAGTTCATTGGGATCATCCCAGTAGACATAATCCAGAGTGGTCGGTCGTCGAGCCTTCATAAACGCAGGTAGAAGGCCGGTGCCGGTATACCTGGATCCGGAAAACTGTGAAATATATTTTCCATATTTCTCNTCAATTAAATTAAATAAGGTTCATCTGATGCTATTAAAACAGCTCTCAATAGTGCTAGAGTAGCCGTGAAACAGAATGGTGGGCGAAGCAAAGTCAATATTCCGCGCGTGATTCCANCCTTTGGTGCAAGTGTATTTCATGGTTTTCACTTTAATAAATTCACCCTCAAAATAAATGGGCGAATCTCCAATCATGAAATTATGAGTAAGTTGTCGAACACCATAAGCCTTGTCCCATTTTGGTGTATGGATTAGCGCTAAATATTTTCCTACTAGAGTGTCAGCATCGATAACATTTGCTTCTTCTTCACTGCTAGATAATTCGCCCAGATTGTATGAATTATCAATGCCTGAAGCTATAGTATTATCGTGAGAATTCTTCAAGGATGAAACTATAGTATCATCGTGAGAATTTTTCAAGAATGGTGTCAGAGTGTCATTCGACGTGNCGGGGGCATTAGCTAGAGGAGCGGCTGGAATTGCTAAAGCTGTTAATAGTGCCAAACAACAACTCGCGGAAAATAAAAGGCATAATGAAACTATGGAGGCTATTGCATTCGGCCGAGGTTTACATCTTAAACCTTATAAAAAGGGAATGAGTTTGTACTTGAAGCCAAAAAACTATTGACGATGCTATCACGCAGGGCTCTAACAGACGGAGATCTCAGAAAATATGCAAAACTCATGAAAATTCCACATTTTCGAGGTGTTTTNTATTTGACGTAAAATCTCTTGTTGCTTTGACATTTCATACTTACGAGGAGCCATGTTCACTCACTGGGATCTAGCCCGCTACTGTTTAAGTTCTCCCCCTACAACCATTATTTATTTATTTATTTGAACGAAACAATCGAAATTTCTTCTGTATCGACCTCCACCAATATCCCTATCTTTATCNTTCGGCCGAGGTTTACATCTTAAACCTTATAAAAAGGGAATGAGTTTGTACTTGAAGCCAAAAAACTATTGACGATGCTATCACGCAGGGCTCTAACAGACGGAGATCTCAGAAAATATGCAAAACTCATGAAAATTCCACATTTTCGAGGTGTTTTCATGCGTAATGGCTTACCCAAAAATGGACCATTCAAAAATGAATCAGGCATTATCAATTTGGATGATAGAGAGGGTCCTGGAACTCATTGGGTTGCATATAAAAAAATAGGAAATGATGTCACTTATTTTGATAGTTTTGGGAATCTTCAACCTCCCACAGATCTCTTCAATTACCTTGGAGTTGGTAGCATAAAATATAATCATGAGCGTTTCCAGAACTGGAATACATTCAACTGTGGGCATCTATGTTTGGCATTCCTCATTGGGAGGTTATATAAGAATGAGCATTGATGATTTTTCATCAGTTGACCTTGAGAAATCATGAGTGATTCATTGACATTAACAGTCTCAGGAGCGTCATCAGTTTTGGAAGTGCAATATTTTCCCCCAATTGAACTTTCACCTGAGAAAAATTATGTTCTCGGCCTAGTGGAATTTCTGACTTTCAATTCCATCCCGAACGTCGATACGAGCAATAATAAATTACACATAGGAGACACAGTTATCACTATTCCAACGGGGAGTTATGAAATTGATGACATTGCGAAATTTATTGTGAAAAGTGTGGAAAAAAGTGATATTGCTATAAATATCAAAAGCAATAATAATACTCTGTGAAGTGAATTGTTTTGTAATAAAAAATTGGACTTGAGCCCTCGAAATTCGATAGGTCGACTTCTACCCCTCGAGTTTTGGAAGCAAATAAAACTCATGAATCTGATCAGCCTGTGGCCATTCTCAAAGTGAATACCTTACGAGTCGAATGTAATATCACTACGGGAGCGTACAACAATAGTGATAAAGTTCATACAATTCATGAATTTTTTCCAGTGGTGCCACCTGGATATAAAATCATAGAAGTACCATCACAAGTTATTTATTTACCAGTGTCTGTCAGAACAATAGCTGAGTTACAGCTCCGAATTGTCGATCAAGACGGTGACTTGGTGAATTTTAGGGGTGAAAAAATCACCATCAGGCTACACATCAAGACCATGTCGTAGCCATGTGTATTGTATATAATCGCAAGATTGGCTATTCCTATAAAAATAACCAGCCATGGATCGCATCAATCAGTTCTCACGCTGGTTCCAAGGTGCTAACA
>NW_021680770.1:114277-138945 GCF_001412515.2 Diachasma alloeum
TTGGATACCATGGAAGAAAGCCTGAATATCAGAACCCCGCCGGTGTTTGAAGAATCCATCGCTCACTATGAGATTCATGCGCATCAGCCATATGCCTCCACAGGGCTTGATAATAGCGACGAAATTCGCATCACTGTGCAAAATCAGGATCTCTGTATTTTACCGAGCAAAAGTCATTTGCACATTACTGGTAAACTGCTAAAATCTGATAACACAAGGGTGACACTTACGAAATTTGTGAATAATGCCATCTGTCATCTATTTCAAGAGATTCGCTATGAAATTAATGCTATCGAGATTGATAAAGTAAAAAATGTGGGTATAACTACTCTCATGAAAAATCTCGTTTCATTAACACCAAATCAAAGCCTCTGGATGGAAAATGCTGGCTGGCTGGGTGTTCAAGAGAAATTGAGTTTAGTCGACGATGGTGGCTGCTTCGATATTTCCATTCCATTGAGTATGCTGCTGGGATTTGCTGAAGATTATCGAAAAATTATAGCCAATGTAAAACATGAGCTCGTTTTAATCAGAGCTCGTACTGATAATAATGCCACGGTTCAAACAGATGCGGAAGATTTTGAAGTAACATTCAGCAAAATCGAATGGCTGGTCCCATATGTGACATTATCGGATACTAAAAAAATTGAGTTGCTGAATTTCATCCAGAAGGATCCTGCAATATCAATGAGCTCCAGATCGTGGGAGTTATATGAGTATCCAATGCTTCCAGAGACAACAAAACATGTGTGGACGGTGAAAACTGCAACGCAGCTCGAGAAGCCACATTATGTTATTCTGGGTTTTCAAATAGCACGAAAAAATAAGAATAAGAAAAATGCTAGCAATTTTGACCATTGCAGTATTGCAGATATTAAATTATTCCTAAATTCCCAATGTTATCCATATGGAAATATAGATGTAGACATGGCTAAGAATCAGTATTCTATACTTTATGATATGTATTCAAAATTTCAATCATCATATTATGATCAGCAAGTGAATAACCCTTTATTAAGTAAGGCACTATTTTCAACGATTACCCCACTAGTGGTGATTGATTGTTCTAAACAAAATGAATCTTTGAAATTTGGACTGGTGGATGTCCGTTTTGAATTTGAAATGAGAATAAGTATTCCCACGGGCACTGTTGCTTACTGCCTCATTTTGCATGATCGAGTGGTGAATTATCATCCCATAAGTGGTGGGGTGAGAAAATTTGTTTAAAATTGGTTGGGGTAAGTGTATAAATTGAATCGTTGAAGGTTCTAAAGTATCAGTCGCCATGGAGCTACTCGTGGATGTACAAGGTTTTCAAACGCTCTTCAACGAGTTCATCGTGAAAGAGTTTGCATATACAGTTTTGGATTCCGGAGCTAAGGAGCCGGTAGTGTGCTTTTTCAACCCCCCATTCGCATTCTCCGGTTTACCAGCAAAATATAGAAGTGTGAATCTGTGGCTCGAGCGTCATCATCACGGACTTTCTTGGTACTACGGAGGTAGATCCTATGATCAGATTGGAGAATTTGTGCAAGAGTGGGAAAATATAAGTAAAATTTATGTGAAAGGTGAACATAAAAAAGAGTGGTTGAAAAAAATTTCCGGTCCTGTATTAGCACCGCTAGTAGTGAATATTGAAGAATGCTATGATGATTGCCCCTCACTCCCTCACTTCAAATATTTACCGAATCGTACATGTCCTTTCCATAGTTACTTGGATGAACCCAAGGTATGTGCTCAAAAAAATGTTGAACAACTCAAAAACTGGATACTGAAGAAAAGAATAGTACGATCGACTGATCGATCTATCAAAATTTACTATCAATTGAAGAACTTGAATTTAATGGATCCTGAGGATATTGCATATCTGCCCCAATCATTCGTGAGTTTCACCACCGCATCCAGTATTGATCAGGCTTGGGACAAGTTGACTGATCCTATGAGAGCTGAGTGGGAGATTGCAAAATGCAGACGTTGTTGGAAACATTACCCAAGTAACAATGATGATGCTTTTGATGGACCACCTCCGATGATGAGCGATTGTGGGGATTGTAATAATTCTTCAAATATTTGAAAAAAAAACACAATTTTCAATTAAAAATCAGATTTATTCATTTTTTTAACCAATACATTGTAATATTTTTCAGTAAAATTTTTTTATTAATAAATAAATAAAATGAAAATATTGTGTATTTATTTTATCCATCCTCAAGTAAGTTAAGCTTCCTCATCTGCAGCGGCTGGTTTTAAGAACTGACCAAGAATAAAGTCATTATATTGTCCACCCAGGAATTTCAGCTCCATTTTACCCTCTGAAACGAGTGCCCGGAAATTTTCCCATTCCTCCGGTTCAGTATTGAAATAATTGGCTGCTCTTTTCGTCGCGAAGACTGCATGCTCCCCATCCAAATGGAAAATTACACTTTCCCCGAATTTAGTTTGTGCCTTCTGAACGGCGGTGATGACGTAGACTTTTTCTGGCTCTAATTCTGCCATTTTCCTCAGAGGAAGATTCTCCCTCTTCGAGACGCTGTTGATTTTGCGATTTTGGTCTTCTGGAAATCTGAGCACAACACTTCAATGTCACTTTTCAACTGAATGAACCTTTTCAATTGATCGATATCCTTCAGCAGACGCTCAAGTCTATGTTTCAACTCACGCTGTTGAGGTATGTTCAAAGCCTGTTGTCGTCGGATGGAGTACTTCTTCTTCATGAGGAGCGGAAAAATATAAACTGATGCTGTACCCCTGAACTTGGAGTGTTATATAACCCCCCCCTTTCCCCACTCCCTGAAAGTTTCCCTCAACCCTGCATAAAATGTTGTCTCAACATTTCCTGGAATTGCTCTTAATCCCTGCTGTGACGACGCATTGTTCTTATCTGAGGAATGTCACACTTTCTCCTTTCCAGGAATTGTACAAAAAATGATTTATGACCTTTTGCAGTTAACCCTTGCTGTGCTGACTCATTCTCCTTATCTCAGGAATGTGACACTTTCTCTTTTCCATGAATTGTAGAAAAAAAATGATTTATGACCTTTTGCACTTAACTCTTCTTATCTCTGATACAATCTCAAGAATGTTGAAAGCCATGACCCCGCGAATTAAACCGCGAATTGACGGCGAATCAAGCCGCGAATTAAATCCGCGAATAAAACCGCGAATTAATCGGCCACCTACCACCCACTCGTGGGACACCCTCAGGCAGACCCTTCTGACCCTTCCCAAAACGGTTGAGCCAGACACGGCCTGATACATCTAGTTGCATAGTGCATTCTCATAACCATTTACTGAGTATGGAGAACAAATTCCAGAATTGTCGGCAGATTTATGTAATTCAATACGTGCAAACTTGGTTGAATTGAAATTGCTAATTATTGACGAAATTTCCGTGGTTGGTGCTAATATGTCAAATTATGGGAACGAATATGAATTTTGGAGGTATATCTGTTATCGTAATTGGAGATTTAAATCAATTACCTCCTGTGAATGATAAACCGATATATTGCTCGCCTACTTCAGGACCACTTAGTATGTTATTCGATTCATTGTTGTGGGAAGAATTTCAGTTCTTCGAATTAACAGAGATTATGAGACAGAGAAGATCAGCAATTTATCATTGCATTAAACAACTTAGCATTAGGACGAATAACAGAATCTGATCTTAGATTGATAAGAACTAGAGAAGTGCGTGAGGCTGAAGTTCCGGAAGATACAATGAGATTATATTTTACGAATGATTCTGTAAAAAAATATAATAAGAAAAAGATTAATTCTCATCCTGGTGAACATTTTAAAGCTAATGCTTTTGATGTAATTTCTGCTGATTTACCCGATACGTGGGAACGAAAAAAATTAAAGTCTTTTCGAAAAGGTAGAACTAGAAAAGAGTTTAGGATTGTGCCCCATCAAATATCACTTAAATTGGGGATAGATTATATGATCACGATGAATATAAGTGTAATTGATGGACTTGTCAACGGTGCTTGTGGAATATTACAGCATATTAGTTTTGAAGGAAATCGTAACAAACCGCGTAAATTATGGCTAGATTTTAAGAATCCAGTCATTGGTGCAAGGGAAAGACACAAATTTATCAATTTTATGAGAGAACATGAAATCCCTTCACATTTAGTTCCGATTTCAGCCATAAATTACTGAATGACTCATTATCATAAAAGCAATTATCAAATTATGCGAACTCAATTTCCACTTGTACCAGCCGAAGCCATGACAATACATAAAAGTCAAGGCCAANCCATCAAATATCACTTAAATTGGAGATAGATTATATGATCACGATGAATATAAGTGTAATTGATGGACTTGTCAACGGTGCTTGTGGAATATTACAGCATATTAGTTTTGAAGGAAATCGTAACAAACCGCGTAAATTATGGCTAGATTTTAAGAATCCAGTCATTGGTGCAAGGGAAAGACACAAATTTATCAATTTTATGAGAGAACATGAAATCCCTTCACATTTAGTTCCGATTTCAGCCATAAATTACTGAATGACTCATTATCATAAAAGCAATTATCAAATTATGCGAACTCAATTTCCACTTGTACCAGCCGAAGCCATGACAATACATAAAAGTCAAGGCCAAACATATCCTGGTGTATGCATTGACTTGCGATCATATAAAGTAGCTTTAACAAGATCATTATTATATGTGGCTTTAAGTCGAGTATGTAAATTAAATGATCTTTATATATTAGGCGCTTTCAACCGACCTTCAAAACCCAAAAGTCATGCTCTTTTACTATTAGAATCGGGAAAACTTCACCTCAGAAATTTACAAGTATCATATATTAATGATATGAAAGCTGACGATTTAAAAATTATCTATCAAAATATTCGGTCATTTAATCAAAATTGAAAGCACATAGAATGTGATCCGTGGTATCATCAAGCTAATCCTTTAATATTTTCAGAATCATTTACTAGAGTTGATGATGATGTATCGATTAAAAATTTCAATTTAATATTCAGAACTGATCCCGATAAGAGATGTCCTGCAAAATGTATTTTGTTTTTTTTTGAATGAAAAATTCGACAAGAAATATTCTGTAACAAAACATGTGAAAATAACACTAGTTAATTCCCATATTGATTTGATATTATTGGAGATCGATAATGTACAAATAATAACGGGGTATAAATCTCCATCATTTGATAATGGAATTTTTTTCGAAAAGTTAGAATCGATGTTCAAATTGATGAGAGTGAATACTAAACAGATATTGATTGGTGATTTTAATTTCAACTTATTCAAGCCCAGTAATTTTTTCGAGAATTGGTTGAACATCCATAAATTTCAACGAGGACTGGGATTATATATTTCAACAACAAATTTCAATTCCCAAATAGATGTGATATTTGTTAATAACATATCTAAATATATATATCAGGAGCTTACGAATCCATTTTTTCCTACCACAAACCTATATTCATTGGATTATTTACAACTGAAAATGATCCAGTGATTGTAGAAACTATCAATAAAACCAATAATAACATTCATATTGAACTGCAAATGAATAATACTGACAAAAGAACGGAAATGATCGCCAAACATGGGCTGAGAAATGAGACATGCACATCGAATATAAATAACTCTACTCAAGAAAAAATTAAAATGAGAAAATTCAATTCAATTCTGAAGAACGGTAATATTTGTAATTTCATTCGACTAAAAAGCTAACTATTTCATTTGATTAATACTTGTGGCTTCGACAGCATTATCCATGTATTGGTTCTAGCTTGTGATAACACAAATTTTCGGAATCATGTTATTAATAATGGAAGTGTTGAATTCAATTTAATTGAATCGATGTATACAAACAATGAAATTTATATGCAAGATTTTGAACAAATGAGATTGAGTATATTTATCGAAAAACAATATTTCATCACCAGACAATCTGTAGATTCTGGAGTGATCATATTCAATGCTGTTTTAACAGTGCCAGATTTATGTGAGATTGTATTCAATACTAATCCAAGCTATTCATTTGAAATATCGTGTCCCATATGCGGAAAAAAAATTGATAAAACATTGATTTCTCTGGATTTGGATGCCATCATGATACTAAATTACCCAGGTTTGAAACAAGTTCTGAATATAACTTTTGAAAAAAATTTGGATAAAATCAGCTTGCAAGAATATATTTCATGTGACAAATGTATTATAGAGGGACTTTTTTTTCATCATCAGCTTTTCATAGAATGTCCATCGGCTTATAAATTGAAAGTAGCACTTTCAAATTTTCCACAAGTTCTGCGAATAAATATGGAAAACTATATTTTAGCTGGAATTGTTAAATATATAGATCCAGAAGATATTCGTAATGATTGTACTGGTCATTATACGACTTATGTCTTGAAAAATAATAATTGGATTGTGATTGACAGTTCAGTACCTAATCAGATTCGTGAAGTGGATTCGACTCACACAATCAATCCTCATTTGGCAATATACATAAAAGATGAAAATATCCAAGTTAATGAAGACATAATTAATAAGGAAGATATAAATATTGATCTTGAGAAAGTTGAAGAACAAATAGATAATACTAACAATGTCAATAACGGAACGAGTGAACCAGAGATGATTCTAGAAATTTCGAACGAAAAAGTGAGGACGCGAAAAATTACAATATTAAAAAATGGTAATATTTGTGATTCAATTGAATATCAGGATCAGATATTTGATTTGAAGAATAGTTGTGGCTTTGACAGTATAGTTCATATATTAGTTTCAGCTTATGATAATGACCTATTTTATGGGACCGTAGTCAATTATGAGAGTAATGAATTCAAATTAATTAAGGTACAATGAAAGCGAAGAACCCCACGAAAGACCCACCAGCTAATTATATTCATCTGAAAGAGCACATTTTCTTCTATTTTTCAAATTTTTTTTCGAATTTTTCACTTCTTCATTAAAAAAATATGATTAATTTAAAATGTATACGGCGCAATGGGTGCGGAATGAAAATCGACGATTTTTACCGGAAGTGAGTTGCCTACAAAAAAAATTAACGAAAGATCCTGAAAAAAAAACCCACCACTGTCAAGACTGGTGTTCGCTCGACATCTCCTGAACAATTCGACCCACTTTACCACGGATTTTTTTTTTTTACGGCCTCGAAGTCCCTTTTTCGGGTTCCATTCGGCACTCTATCCAACTCTATGCATGCGGCTGTGGATTCTACACTGTACCGCATTCGCACTTCTATAGAACATAGAAGTAGCATGGGGAAACCGCAGAAAACCCATGCCGGTACAGGCGGTTCCTCTATTAGCAACCTCTTGCTCGCCGGAGCATTCCGTTGAAAAATTCGGTTTCACGGGGAATCGAACTCACAACCTTTCGCACACTAGACTTGCGTCTAATCCACTCGGCCACCGACGTCGGTTCTTCACCACGGATATTTTGCGCAAATAATTCCAACAAATAATTGCAGCAGAACAATCTTACCCGTCATGGCTGCCTCGTGTCATGGCGCCTGAGTGTGGGGAATTTTTTCCCCTAGCGTTCTAAAAGTGTCATGGCCGTTGATAGCTGTCAAAACATTGGGCCCACTCGTGAATATTGAGAAAAAGGGTGTATTTTCTTTTCTATTATCATATTTCGCGATAAAAATCAAAGTAAATATTGGGAAAAATTATGTAGTAGTGTTCGCTTCCTTTTCGTAATTTTTTTAATGGAATATCAGCGGTTTGGAATGGAAACATAAACATAACCTGCATCTCGTAAAAAAAAGTGATTTCTAAGTGAATAATTGTAGTAACAGTGCTATTTGAATCCTATAAGAAGCATTTCGATGCATTCATTGTGAATTTTTTCATGTTTCAGTCTGCAGAGTTGTGTAAATTAGTCACGTTGGGAGCAAAATTATGAGGGAAAGGAAATCAAGTCACAAGGCCTCACCAAAAAAAAGGGACAAATGGGGTCAGCAAGGAAGTGAAATTCAGGAGAAAAAAAGAGTATTCCACAAATTTCGAGATGAAGGATACCACCAACGGGAGAAAAAGCGACAAACGTCACAATCGTGTAGGAGATCAAGAGAGAGTGGTGGTACGAAGAATGACAGATTACATGGTAAAGAGACAAGAGACATAGAAGTCAGAGATGAAGAGTGGATAGCAGCAAGAATAGCAAGAGATGAGAAGCGTAGGAGAGAAGAGAGTGAACTCAAGGAAAATCTGAAGATACCAAAAAGAGGAACTAAGAGGAAATCAACTTGGAGACTGAAAAAACAGTGAGTATCAGAGACCATAGTTGATTTATTTATTATTGATTATTATTAGCTGGTTTATCCACAATTTGTGTCTAATTTGCATGACCAACTGTTTTTACTAAATAAAATGATTTCAATCCCATATTTTATGTATAATGATTGTCATAATCTTGCATTTTACAGAGTTTTGAAAGAACTGAATTCCAGTAAAGGGTCCTTGCCTCAACAAGTGCTCATGGAGATTTCTAGGCCCATGTACATCTGCGGTATTCATGTGAAAAAATGAAGTTAACAAGAGAGTGTAATGCGAATAAAAGAATTTATAAGTTTAGTCCAATGAAATTTATTCCATTTCCTTGTCATTTTTCCTGGTATCGTTTTAGAATGATTATTCCCTCTGAAAAATAAAAAAAAAATATTAATTGATGGAATGAACATAGAGTGCAGGTTAAGGCAAGTAAGAGGGAATATGCAGATTGTAAATCATTAGCCTTCACTGAAAGCATTCCAAAAAGGTGCCACAATAAGACCAATGGCTTAGTACCTCAGAAGATGTGATCAAGACCATGTGAATGGAGACAGAAAGAGACAGAAAATAACGTTGATCATTCAAAAGTATAGATTATGCAATTCCTGCCATAACAATCATATTTTCTGAGTTACAGTCTTTTATAAACACGGAACGAATAGCTTGCCATGAATCAGTAAGCGTAAGGAGATCAGTACCTGGTCCCCGTAATTTTCCATTTATTCGCATTGGATACATTGAAATAGAAGCATCGACCACTGTGCTTATAATAAATAGACCATGGTGCTCCATCAAAAATCATGTGACTCCAGATAACGTGACGACATGAACTATTCAGGTCTAACCAGAAGAGGCCAGGGCACGTGAATGCCTGGCTGACTCGACTGGAGGCTATGGGCAACCAGAAGAGGCCAGGGCACCTGAATGCTTGGCTGACTCCACTGGAGGCTATACAAAACCAGAAGAGGCCAGGGCACATGAATGCCTGGCAGACTCGACTGGAGGCTATACAAAACCAGAAGAGGCCAGGGCACATGAATGCCTGGCAGACTCGACTGGAGGCTATACAAAACCAGAAGAGGCCAGGGCACATGAATGCCTGGCAGACTCGACTGGAGGCTATACAAAACCAGAAGAGGCCAGGGCACATGAATGCCTGGCAGACTCGACTGGAGGCTATACAAAACCAGAAGAGGCCAGGGCACATGAATGCCTGGCAGACTCGACTGGAGGCTATACAAAACCAGAAGAGGCCAGGGCACATGAATGCCTGGCAGACTCGACTGGAGGCTATACAAAACCAGAAGAGGCCAGGGCACATGAATGCCTGGCAGACTCGACTGGAGGCTATACAAAACCAGAAGAGGCCAGGGCACATGAATGCCTGGCAGACTCGACTGGAGGCTATACAAAACCAGAAGAGGCCAGGGCACCTGAATGCCTGGCAGACTCAGCTGGAAATCGGTACGTGGAATAGGAGGACAGAGTGAAGAAGTACTCAGCAGATTGGAGTCGGACAAGTGGTTGGTTCAGTACTGAGAAGAGAACATGGAGATGGTATGATGAAGATGCTGAGAGAGGGTACCACTGTAAGGTGCACATTCTTTGATACCACTGGGATTGTTACTCTTGTGATTTATCCTTTTGTTTATTTGCCAAAAAGTCAATGATGCGTCCAATGATCAATTTGCTGTTAGTGAGAGATCGGTTTTGCTTCACCATTCTTGCGGATACTCGTAGCTAAACACAGTGTAACCCCTTCCCCTTAATTTTTTTGATAGACTTCACGAAGTTTCTCCATGGTGATACCTACTGTTGCAATTTTGTTAATCATTGATGTTGAGATTTTCCCTGATTTCAAGCACTCCAAAGCAACTACATTTGTCTTTTTATTTTTAGCATTATTCAGTTTGTCAAGCATCATTTTAATAGAAACCGAGTTATCAACCAAATTTTGTCTCCCAATTTTAAAGTACTCTAGCAAACCATTCAGTATCTGACAGTCGGCCAAGGCATCATGTGCACATCTCACTATCTCTTCCCAAGCGTCATCAGTGAGATAGGTTTTCGCTAGTAATTCCTGTTTCTTCATCTTGCCTTGCGATATGAGTGGTAATGTATCAACCACACCGGCCACGTAATTACAGAAACGAGGGAGGAGACCTAATTGCTGCAACCATCTCATGATCCTTGGGGCATCAAATCTAATAATGTTATGACCTACTAGGAGAACTTTTTCGCCACATTGCTGCAAAAATGCAAGAAATTGTTCAGCAGCTTCTGTCGGAGGGGTTGTTGTGAGGATTCTCTCATATTGATAGAGTTTCCCTTCCCTCACTGTAAAACCAGTGGCTTTGGACGCATCATCATGCATTTTCTTTGTGGGAAACATGAATCTGGAGAATTCCTTATCCTCACACTTAGCAGCGATCTGGATTATGCTATCCGTTGGCAGCAGCCCAGTTGTCTCAATATCGATGATAACGACGGAAGTATTACCATCAATTTTTGCTTCCTCAACTGCTACGTCAACCGGAAGGTCTATTGACATTCCAGACTGATAAGAAATTCCCTCCTTTCATTCTTTAGCGCTCTGTATGTGATGCTTCTTGAACTTTCGTTCCGCACGTCGACGTTTTGGAGACACTTGACATTGTTTTTGGGCCTCTTGCACGGGTTTCGCTTCATCTCGATCGCCATACAGTTTCGTGATTGCCCCTGGAAGTAATCCAGCCTTCAGGTGGATATCGTTTAGATATGTCAATCCAATATTCTTTTGGCATCTAGCAGCTGCAGTACGATATTTATAGGATAATGTCTCAGCATAATGTCTATTCTTCGGTGCTTTAGCTGCTACCATGTTGGTGAAAGACTCATTGGCTTGAGTTGAGCCTGCATCGGCTACCTTTATTATTCGTTCACTGAATTCTTGTAAAAGATCACGAAGAACCTGCTGAAATTTCAGATCTGTCAGTGGTTTACCACCTGGCAAATTTCGATGAACGTAATTTGGTTTGTTTTTAGCTGCGCACCAAGAGCCACAGTCCTCGTGTTTACCATAAACATGGTCAGCTATATTCAAGAGAGCCTTCTTGGCAGCTGCCGGGTGCTCTTTATTTTGATCAAGAGCGTAATTAAAATTCTTCTTCAAGGAGGGGATGACATTGGCTTTATTCAATTCTCTCTAAGTTGCACTGTATTTGTATAGCCGAGATCCAAACTTCTTACGGAAATGATTAGGATCAGAAAATCTCAAAATGGGATGTGGGGATTCCCTCTGTACAACAGCATATGTTCAGGCATCATCATCGCCAATGAACTCCAATCAGAACTCCAGCCTCCTGAAAATTTGGATTCTTCACCATGAGTTGTACTCCCATCGCGGCTTCCATAGCCTTGGAACTTCCAGACCAATTTTTTCCACAATCGTGAGGAGTGTCTGCCTTTCCACGAGCACATGTGGCACAAACTGCACTATAAGTGCCTGCTGCTAATAATTTTTTAGAAAGGGTCCCAATGACCGACCCTCACCCAGTTTTACTGTCGAAACCTCGTTTCGACCAGCCAAAATCATACGATCCAGTTAGGTACGTTATGTTAGGATCCGCGTTCGAGGGGACGTAAGGCCGTTTAGATCTGTTTTGCAAATTTCATGAGGTCAATCATGCGAGGAAAAATAGAATAATATTGATAAAGAATAAAGTCAGAGTAAAAATCTTCCAGTGATCTTCTAGCATTCATTGAGAGCTGCAAAAATGATTAAAGATAGCTAATGATAAGAGTGTGTTCATGAAGAAGATCGAAAAAACCAATGCAAGATTTAAAAAAAATTAGTGGTTTTCTCACATGCAATAAATTACCAATGCTGATGTTATATCAGCTTTCAGTATTTTCCCTCGATCGTCCTGGGTATGGCTAGAGAAATTGATTATCAATGGCTATATAATTCATCATTGTACTTAATTTAATAGAACAATTAATTCACATATTATTTTGATATCAGATTGATGCTATTTATGAGAACAAGGTCAGAAACCTGAGTTTTTTTTGACAAATACAGAATAAATGAGGAAAGCAGTACGCTGCCATTGAATCGGTTAATCTCATTGAGCATTTTCCAGGGTGGCATTCCTGTCAGACTTTTTCCCAATTGTTCAACGATTTTGACTCGATTTTGAGTAACAAAATTATGGAATGTGTTTTACTTACTCCTCAGTAGATGCTAATGCTGCAATTGTTAATTCCTTTTCCATCGCAATTACTTTTTTAAAAGAATCCTCGGCTACAGAAATGAAAGCTGGTCCCACGAGTTTTTCGGCTAATTTCAAAGTGGGTTCAGTAGGAGGAGGAATATTAAGCCCAGCCAGAAACTTCATCAATTGTCGATGACCTATTCCCGTATCAATTGAACCTATTCCAATAGTATAATTATCACAAGTTTCTAATAATTCGGAAATTGAATGTATAGGGTAATACTCACCAGTTGCTGCTCTACAATTGACATCGTATAACGAACGTTGTTTAGCGCGGGTGATTTTGCGGGTTGAGTACACTTTTTTCACCTCTGAATAATTAGCACATTTTATCATAAAAATAGATGCTAAACCGAATTTTTTTTCGTCTTCAATCATCAAAAAACCTAGTTGTGCTGAACACGAACACACCATCTGCTCACCAACATACCCAATATCAATGATTCGAGAGCCTTCGACAACACACTTTGGCTCGGTTTTAGACTCAGCACGAGCTCGCTTCGTTGCATTATAAGTTTCTAAGTTGCTAATGCGTTTTTCACGGTACTCAAGTTGGGTTTTTTTAATAAATCTTCAACTGAGTCGTACTCGATCCATGTTGAATATTACAGAGATCAGGAATGTTTACAACTGTCATAGAAATTCCCGCGCGTGAAGTCGGTGGGTTAGGTTGGGTTTTGGGTTAGGTTGTTTATGTTAGTAATAACTACGGATAATCAAGTGCGTCTTTTTATATCAATAATTTCGGAAAAAAGTGCTTATCCCGAATGCATATGTATCGGAATAATTTCAATAATTTTTTTCCAATTTATTGTAATTGTTTAGAAGTTATTGGCATGAATTTAAGAAATAAAAATAAACATGATTTTCAGTGGAGCTGTACTTCCGGAACGAGGCTTTCATTGTACCTTAAATCAATGTTTACGAATACTGAAACTGATACACATTACATTGAGCAAATCAGTATTTCATGGCTCAACGATCTATATATTCAGGAGTTGTAACATTGAATGTTTTCTTAACAGTGACAGACTTATGTAAGATTATATTCAACACTCATCCTAGTTATTCATTTGAAACTTCATGTTCTATATGCGGAAGCCGAATTATTCATAAAATATTAGTTTCTCTAGATTTAGATGCCATTATGATACTGAATTATCTAAGATTTGAACAAGTATTGAATATAACTATAGAAAAAATTTTGAATAATATAAATTTACAAGAATACATTTCATGTAAAGAATGTGTTGTAGAGAATATTATTTTTCATCATCAACTTTTCATAGAGTGTCCATCTGATTATAAATTAGCAGTTCCACTTTCGAATTTCCCTACGCTTTTTCACGTAAATTTAGAAGTATACAGGTTGGTTGGCATTGTGAATTATATAGACCCAACAGACATTCGTAATGATTACGACGGTCATTACACAGCTTACATTTTGAAGCAAAAAAATTGATAATAATTGATAGGTCATTACCCAATATCATCCGTGAAGTTGATTCAACTCATACAATCAATCCACATCTGGCTATCTATGTGAAGAGTTCATAGGAAAAATTATATATTCAAACGAATTTACGCCATGATGGGTTTTATTTTTCATTCTCTAAATGTTTAATTCTAAGAAGGCGTATTTTAAGCATGACATGTGACTTATTTTCAGAACTCTGAATTATTGCCTTAAAACTCTTTCGTAAATGTGCGTTTCTACCACTCTCGTGTGTACATGTCTCACCCTCACAGCAGTGTGCAAAGTATTACCAATTCAAACTCTTATGAAAGATGGTTCAACGGATGAAATATTCGGTGGTTAAGTTGGTTCATATCCTACACTTACTATCAGAATGGGTCATTTTTGGGGATAATCACATGCTAGTGTATGGATTATCATATATTTCTATTACAAGACTTAACTCTTTACTTTTTCACCTTTACAGTTGGTATTTAACAACAAAATCAAATTGATTCTTGTCTATATATATTTCTCTTCAGCAATAATTCCAAACGTTGAAATACAATAATGGCAAATTTGAATGTGAATTTCACACTAGCACATAATCCTGACACATCTTTATCAATGGAACCTCGTTCGTAAGTTAACAGTGTCTAACTTTCAAATGATTCTGCAGTTCATACTCTTCTTGTGTCGGTGAATGAACTTTGATATTTCAATTTTCAGATTCACTGGCTACATAAGATGTTCTCTTGATGTGGACTACATGAGCGGGAGAGCAATATATTATTGCATATTTTGCACAGCTTTGAATCAATTTTATAACTTTGCAATATTCGGACAAGATCTTGAATCAGATATTGAATCATCACTGAGTCGACGTAGGGTAAATTGATAATTTGATGTATAGATGAATCTGAATTATCTACATATTTAATTAAATATTTCATGATTGGTATTAGTTGATACATATAGCAAATGCTGTCCCGAACACAAGGAATCGGATGAGAAATATGATTCGCGATTGGGAAGAGGGATATTTACATCCTTTTGAATGGCGTGTATACAATATGTCACAAATAACGTTCTATGACCACATAGGATCTTCCATTGGTGAAATATTTAAATTGGAAAGTGAAGAAGATTGAAGAGATAAAGTAACCATTTCTTGGGCAGCACTGCATAAAATCAACAACGATATTGAAGTGACCAAAATCTGAAAATTAATATAATAAAGAAAATTCTATTCGATAATAAGAAACATCAACAATCGGTTTGAAATAAGAATTATTTCAAAGTCGTTTTTTTTGGTTGATGATTAATGATTTTTGGATGCAAGAAGCAATTCTAATTTTAAAAGAAAAAGGAATGACAGCGATAACTAAGAGTTGAATCACCTACCCCATAAAATACTTAATTTCAAAAATATTTTCATTTTATTATTATCGATAGAATCTGCTGCAAATATCGCTAAAATGGCCATCATCTGCCTTCAGCCAAAAATTGAAATTTCGGAAACAAAAGATATAGTTACTGAGAGAACAGAATGTAAAGTAAGCAGAATACGGATTTAAGTAATGAAAGATAAATATTTTTTAATTATCGAGAATCGTAGTGATGACAAAAAGAGCAAATTATAATGATGAATGTTTGCAGTGATATAATTTTTTTTACGCTTTTCCTCATTATTTCATTTGAATAATCGAAATGACGCCCATATTGTTGCCACATACGACCTTTGCGGCGAGGGGATTGGACCGAAACAGAAATAGTACCAAGCGTCAACGCTTCAGTTAACTATGAACTACCCCACTATTGAACACATTTACACTGAGACATACAGATACAGACACAAGCAGTGAAAGAGTTCATTTGAATGTCAGAAAGCAGCTCAGCGAGGCTATTCTTTTTGAGTTGTGCATTCAATTTGTATATGACCCGTAGTACCTATGAGTGTACAGGTACTGCGTTCAAGCCCCTACCACCTCATTTATTACTAGGCTGCTATGTACCGCAGTATAAAAACCGATGTTACAACATGAAGGGTCCAGCGGATTATTATAAAATTTGTTCATGTTAAACTCCAAATTTTCAATCATGTTGGCATCGTGGAAATAAACGGAAGGTCATCGGTGGGGGTGAAACGAATGAAGGTTTTATCAGACCTGTAACTGACCGAGGAAATCTCGTTACTCTCTGCAAAAACATTCTCTACATTGCCTTATACGCAAACATTACATTTTATCACGCTCTTTGAGCTCATTATCAATTTTTATCCAACGTTTCTATGAACATGATTTGTCTTTGGAGTGTTGTATCATTGCCTTCTGAAATCGTAGACCAATCCCTCATCGTCGCAGCGACTTTTTAGTTGGAATATTGTTTGTGGCAAATTGTGAGGGCTGATCTATCTGGGTGTATGTAATAGTCCAGTAACTAACCGAATTATTCTCTGATGATTATTTGGGTTTTGTTCGAGATAATGGATGTTTTACTTATTATCGTGCGAAATGGCACTCGGGAGCTCTCAGTGACATTATTATTGTTGTTCATCATATAATAATATATCATTATTATCATTGAAAGTACATTTGACAGATTTCATCGTCATATTTTGTTTCAGGTATTTATGGTACGGAATCTTAGGATTGCTGAAAAATCGACAACTACCACCTTTGTATGTACTTACGTGCATTCGTGAATTTGAAATTCGAAGAAAACCCGATAAAGTAGACGAACCTCAGACAGGAATTGAAAATTAATTATAAACAACAATGAATATTGCGTACGACAGGGGAAGAATAAAAAAAAACACTCAACAGATTATTGAAGAGAAATTATTTATTTTCCTTGAATAGTCTTATTCCTCATCGGAAGTCAAAATAAAATTGAATTCAAACTAATTTGCGCTACTTTACCAAAACCTTTATTAGATTTTCGTCAGTACTCCACACAGGGCGCGCCACACATTCCCGAACGCTTTTCCACATTTCGCCGTTGCGTGCGCCACCCTGCCTCTCTTATGGTACACCAATACGTTGCGTGACCTCCCGCTTACAACGTCACGTTTCGCAATCTTAGACCATCAATGGTAGGGGAAAAAAAAAATCGAAAAAATTAAAAATAAAAAATTCTGTGCATCGTACTTCTTAACTAATGTAGGAGACCCATCTACACAATACATCTAAAATTTCTGCCCAATCTGGATTCATTAATATACATAGTTTCCGGGGAGATGTGAACGAAAGGAATTTTTGAAAAAAAAAATGAAAATTAAATAACTCAAGAACCTACAGTGATAAATGCATGTTTTTTTCTTAAATGTAGAGGACAAGACGATTATTTTCCATCCTCATTCGTGTGAATTGGTTGGAAATTCCCGGAAATATTCAAGAAAAACGAAAAAAAAAGCGCCACACATACATCCACACATTCGCACACACATACATACATACATACAGACATTTTTTCTGGAGGTCATTTTTGGTGGTTTCAGACCATTTTAAGTCATCTGCCATGAAAATCCGAAAATCGAAATATTTGAGGAATCCATAGCTTCCATCCGGAAGCAAAAAAATGAATTTTTTTAGAATTAGGGTTTTTGAATAAAAACAATAATTATATATCCTTCTTTTCCTTTACTTGAAAACAGTCCCTTGAAAAATTTACTTCCTTGTAGCATAAGGATTTAAAAAAATTTAAAAAGTTCACGTTTTTTGTTTCATTTTGAAAAAATTTATTCTTTAAAAAAATAAAATTACACAAATGAAAATTTATATCTAATTTGAATTTATAAAAAATGTTCATTGGTTTTTACTAAAAATCTCAACTGAATAAAATCTAAAAACTTAATCTAGCTTATATCTAGCTTATATCATTAATTCTAAAACTAAATCTTGCGTCTAGTTCTTAATACTAAGTCTTACATCTAATCCCTAATCGCTACCTCAAAAATCAAAAATATTTTTCATTTGTCGGGTTCAATCGCGCGTCGTTTTGTCTTATATCCGTAGGGGAGGGTTGTAGCGCCATTATCAAGCCTTCGTTTCGGGCCCGTCGCGCGGATAATCTTGCTCTCTGGTTTCGTGATGATGTCATGGTAGATTATCCGTCGTATACCCTTGTAGTTGATCTGGTAAGACTCTACCTTATCGACAACGAGGGCACGAATCGAGTCGTAATGAATCTGTTTACGCGTGTCGTAATTTAGCCTAACGCCTTTCATTTTACTAACTTCGGTGATGTTTCCATCCGGTTTCTTCATGCGATAAGTATAAAATTTTAGACCGCCAGAGACAAAAGACGTAATGAAACTCCCTTCTCCGTAGCCCTCTACTTCCTCGGTCAAGTCACCCAGAAAATTCCCCAGTGGTAACTCGTTAGTTCCATCGCTCACGTAAATAACAGAGTCTGTATCATAATATAAAATGCGTTCTTGCTGTTTTTCTAAATAAGAATATAATTTCAGACGTATGTGAGCTGTTGTATAAGCCGCAATAACAACTTTGGCTTTGGTAGACAGTTCCGCAGCTTCATTTAAATGTTTCCAGGACATGAAGAGAGTCTCGTTATCGACAGGGACAAGCCCTGTCACTTCGATTTCAGGATTGAACATTATGTTAGCAAACTCCTCATATGTCGGAATAATTGCCTTTTTCGTTAAATTTTGTCTTTCCCCAAATTTACCCCAGAGACAGTTTAAACAAAGTTTTGCTACTGCTCTCAATCCAGCATTTTTTTAAATTTTATCCTTATCGAGTTTTATTCTCTCTCTCGCCTCATATTCGGATATATATCTATCCTTGGATTCATCATCTAGGCATTCTGCCGGCCAATCGGAAGCCTCTTGTATGATTTTTAAAAAAGTGTTTACATACTCGGCAAATAAACCTCCTGTTCATGTCATAGGATCATAACGTGTTGTTTTTTTATACTCCCAAATTTCACTAATTTCCAAAATTTTATACCCCACCTCTACGCCTTTGCGGAGCTCTGGGGCGACCCAAGTCCCCAAAAACTCGCGGTCAGTGGGGTCATCATGAGGGCAATTGTTTTGCACTAAATCTTCGCAGCATGACCGACAGAGAGGAAACAGTAGCTTACTGTGTGCTTTGACAGGTAAAATGGGTGAAATAATCGTCGCGGGGGTAAAATGCTGCATTTCACAATTCTCTCTATCCCCGAAATATCATTATTATTTCATATACATACGAGCTGACAATCGTTCCCTACATGTACAATGGGGTGACCGAGAGGAAAAATCTCCGTCTTTAAAACATATGGATAAAACGAACAACCGTCGACATATCGAATTTTTTCATTCTCTTTAACATCATAGTGTGTTACGGTATTTCCCGTACGTCCACCGAACAACGCGTCTCGAGGATCTAAAGCAACAAACATTTATTGATCGATATTTTCAAGAAAATTTGACATTTGGAGATCTGTCTTTTTTGTACGAATAATATCGCATTCCCACATTTCAGCGACTTTGTAACCCAAGTTTTGCAATTCCCTTGTAATTGCTCCTGTTCTCTCATATCGACTCTTTAATGTATCCTTATGGCTCAACTCTTTATCTCTATTAAACTTGAAACACCGTGGACAACCGTGCCAATAACAGCCGTGAAACTGATATGCATATTTTTTATTATTTTCAACATCTTCCCAATAACCATCTAGCCGATGCCCTGATTCTGTTCAGTGCACGCGAGTCCGCCCGGCGTGTATTATTCGATGATTCTGGCAATGCTCGCGCCAGAGTAACTACTCAATCGCTACTTTTGATTGCGTTTTTCCTAAACGATAACCGCCCCGAGGTATAATACCTATCTGTTTTTCTTTCAAGAAATTTGTTTGAAAAATGCGCATACACGTCGAAGCAATCGTTACACACTCTGTAAATGGGCAAACATTCCCAGCATTCATGATTAATTTACGAAACTCCACACACGCTTTCCTTAANTGATCCACGCCCCACCGAGACTACGACGAGCATTAATACAACACGCGCATAAAGATTTGATTCGTTGTATTTGTGAGTGTGCTCTGAATTTATTACATAGGAATATTCCATTGAAAAATTGTGAAAAATCGAAATTGTGTAAACATAAANATTTTCTCCATCCTGCACATTCATCGTATCCACGCCATAATATTTTCTCTCAGGTATAGGTCCAACGTATTCTTGATTCTCTCGTTTATTGAAAAAATGTGGGAAATAGCCTTTTGCAATATCTCCTAAACCAAAGGCCTTCGGTAAACTGGCTAAAGCCATATGGAAATAATTCAAACTATCTATAAACTTATTATCCCCAAAATCCATCAAAATTATATTTGTGCCGTTAATAATTGCTTTAATTTCGCTGTTTATTCGTTTTATATCATCTCTCAAAATGAATTAAGAGTCGTAACCCTTCGCGTTGTGTGCAATACATATGACTTTTTTAGACGCCTTACCCAGAGATGTAATATAATTCACAAATCCACGCACAGGATCGCCATCGTCAAAAACATGTTCTCGAGGATTACACACACTGCATGGGCTTCCAAGATTCTCCTCAGTTTTCATAATGTCGTCATCGTTCATCTCTGCACATCGGTCATATATAGTCTGGGCAACACACAGTGTAGGCACGGGTATGTGGATGTCATCAGTCCCTTCCATCTTATCATCTTGTCGTGTTTCAAAGTCGTAAGAAACAAACGCCACACGTTTCACCGTTATTTTCTTCTTAAATTTCAATGTAGACATATAACAGAGGTGATATGCGGCTTCATCCTTCTGGTAGACAGGGCAGTAATATTTGTTGCCCTGGTGTTTCTGAGCATTCCGATGATCAATTTTCGTATTGCAATTTTTACACAATTTTATGTTTCCACATACTGTTGGTTTTATCCCTCCAAAAGAGCCTGCTTTCTTATGGTTTTCGAAACACAATCGACCGTGGAATTCTCGATTACAGTCATCACACACTATTTTATCCACACTTGTAGTGTCACATGGTGGATTTTTTAGACATCTGTCACAAGTTTTATCACAAACATGGCCTTGAGAGCTGTAGGGCGTATTACAATGTTCGCAATAATACTTGCAGCCGAAGAATGAAGGTAAATTTTGAATTGGCTCATAGTGTTTCTCTTCCGGATAATAGACAATGGGGAGAGTATATTGTGTAGGTATATTCCTGCTGGTTACTTCAGGCGTGCCATCGTAGAGTACCGGGCGATCTTTGCCATTCCTTTTGAGAGGATAAACCTTGATAATGCACCCCTCACGTGCCAAATAACTTTAATATTATATAATTTCCTCTAAACCACAGACATCGGCAGGTACAACGACCCCTGCCTCGCGGGTCAGTTGCTCGGCTTCCNAAAATAAATATGAATGAAATTGAAAAAAATAAAATAAAAAATTGGCTATATGCACAGAATACTTATACTCTCCATAGACCCATCAGACGTAAATTTCCACGGTTACATTATACAGTGACAAACATTTATGATGTATGGGAGGCNTACTTCAGGCGTGCCATCGTAGAGTACCGGGCGATTCTTGCCATTCCTTTTGAGAGGATAAACCTTGATAATGCACCCCTCACGTGCCAAATAACTTTAATATTATATAATTTCCTCTAAACCACAGACATCGGCAGGTACAACGACCCCTGCCTCGCGGGTCAGTTGCTCGGCTTCCTCACGCTGCATTTTACCCTTGAATTGTCGAATGGATTACCACATCTCGTGTAATTTGCCCTTGTCAGCTCTGGCCTTCAATTTCTTTGCGTATACTCTGGCCACAANCAAAATTCAATTTCGTGTTGCGCATAATCCTGACATAAAAGCCGCAATCGTGGAACGTTTCAATCGAACATTGAAGGAGCGTATGTGGCGTTACTTTACACATAGTCGAACATATAAATATATGGATGTGTTGGAACAAACTGTCGACTTCTATAACAACTCGAGACATTCGGCAATAAAAATGGCACCTGCGGCTGTTAATATAGATAATGCTCCATATGCATGACGTAATATACAAAATCGGTACANCACACAAGCCATCATCATTTGAAATTAGAAGCACACATTTTTTACTCAGTCCCCTTTTAATCCCCTTTTCAAAAAAGGCTCCTTGTCCTGCAGGGGCTTCAGCCACATGGAGTTTTATCCAGAATGTATCCGCACAGTCGAAACCATTGGCGCTCTGTGCAATAGAGCTCACAAGATTCCACAAATCTTGAAACTCGTATCCATTAATCGCACGTGGGCTTANTCTATAACAACTCGAGACATTCGGCAATAAAAATGGCACCTGCGGCTGTTAATATAGATAATGCTCCATATGCATGACGTAATATACAAAATCGGTACAAGTCGGAGAAATCTCGAAAAGAAACCTTTAAATACAAAGTTGGGGACTATGTGCGCATCAGTCGAGCGAAAGGCATCTTTNTTCGGTCGGATTGCGACCTTCAGGCACAGGGTTAGTTCTAAACTCCATCACATGTGTGTCGAGTTTGAAACGAGGGAGCCTCTGGCGTGACCTTCGTATTGTTCTCAGAGCTGACGGTGGGCCCTCTTCATTTCGGCCAAATTGAGCATCTGAAATTGAATTTATTTTCAATGGTAAGAATATTATTAGAAAAAAATATTCATTATTATTAANCATCAGTCCTCAAACAATCATTACCAATATACGAGCTGAAAGATTTAGCTGATGAACAAATTAAAGGATTTTTTTACGAGCCAGAGTTGGTGCTTGTCAATAAACAAACGGACAAGGATGAATTCGTAGTAGAATGTGTCATACGCTCCAAAGGAAAAGGAAAAAATAAACAAATTCTTGTTCATTGGGAGGGATATCCTGATAAATTTGATTCGTGGATACCTGCGTCAGAGCTACACGTCATTGAAAAAAAAATGAAGAGGAACGAATNTCATATTGAGCATAAAAAAACTCGGGGTTAAAACTCTCGAATAAATCCACTTCAAAATTATCTTCAATTTCAAAATCACTCAATAAGTCCAGATTAAAATTATTTATCCAATCAAAATCGCACTCCAGAGGTGGGGTACGATTTTGCTCTAGAAGCACCACTAGGCCCCGGTAAATCGTTTAGGTCCGTCATTCCGAACACCTTTTAGGAAACTGTGACTAAGTGAGAAAAAAATCAGCCTATATTGGAAAAAGTCAGTGTCTTACTNCTTTCATAAATAACTTTGCACCCTTGAAGGATCATATAAAATTTGAGTATTCTACCCANGGTGGGGTACGATTTTGCTCTAGAAGCACCACTAGGCCCCGGTAAATCGTTTAGGTCCGTCATTCCGAACACCTTTTAGGAAACTGTGACTAAGTGAGAAAAAAATCAGCCTATATTGGAAAAAGTCAGTGTCTTACTATTGGCCATAGGGGGGACAAGTGTATATCTCCAGTATTTTACCTGTACACGCCTACGCGTATTGTCCTTGACCAATGAGGTAATAGCCTCCCTTAGCAGGTCAAACGCTTGGGCCTTACGACACTCCCCTGCCGTTTTGAAATAGATACTGCTTTTTGAATATCTTATACAAGTGTATAAAATGANCAAAGCCGTATTGTGAGGGATATCTGCGCAGTATATGTGCAGTCATCTCTTTTACGAGTAGTACCATTCAATGCTTCTGGTTATACATATGGAGCCACACACTGTGCTACTTTTTCAAATNGATACTGCTTTTTGAATATCTTATACAAGTGTATAAAATGATGAGTTTTTTACAATGCTTAATCAGATGGCAACATGGATACAAGGTGGAAACANAAATCGCTCAGCGTCTTAAGTGAAATTGCCATGTATATGAAGGGAACCAGAAAAGACTCCAAGATATATCGTCTGATGTTTGTGGCCAGTACTGCATTACTGTGCTTCACTGATTGTTCAATGATCCGTCTTTACAATCCTTTCATAAACTATTTTCTTCAGACACAAAACGTAACGATCGCATTATTATGAAAATGTTTAAAAAAATTACCCAAAACCGAAATTGTAATCGTAAAAATTTAAGTAAACATTTTCNAGATCGGCTAGCGGAGTCGGGATTATAATAAAAAAGGAAGGCACAGGAAAAATTAGGGTTCATGATGCGTGGATCAGGATATAAAAGAAAGCCTAAACGCCTCGCATCTCATAAGCTCACTGGATGCGGGTCTGCCAAGACATCCAAAACGAGGAAAAATAAAAAGAAGAGAAATATTCCAAAAAATAAGAAAAAAGGAAAAAAAGGGAAAAAAATAAATCCAAGAGGAAGACTCGCGATTTATACGATATTTTCAACTAATCATCATGTCGTTTCTACATTCACACTCTTCCGAGTGCGTGAAATCGGNGAAAAAAATAAATCCAAGAGGAAGACTCGCGATTTATACAATTTTTTCAACTAATCATTATGTCATTTCTACATTCACACTCTTCCGCGTGTGTGAAATCGGAGCTTGATCTGTTCACTATACCCCCGACGCAGACGAGTATNTAGGTTGTGGAACAACATTTTTTGTTAAAAGATTTTTGAAAGAAATTAACGAAATGTGTGATACATCGATTGAAAAAGTGATTTTCTATTATGCTGAGTGGCAGAATGGATATTCGGATTATGACAAAAATTTTGTCGAATTTCGAGAGGGTTCACCAAGATC